>NC_057808.1:417065899-417365899 GCF_018294505.1 Triticum aestivum | reverse complement strand
CCACTTGAGGGAAATTTGCTACTGTCCTACAAACCTCTGCACTTGGAGCCCCAACAACGTCTACAAGAAGAAGGTTGCGTAGTAGACATCAAGCTCTTTTCTGGCGCTGTTGCCGGGGGGACTAGGTAAGCGACACTCACACCCCGTCAACTAAGCTCTTTTCTGGCGCCGTTGCCAGGGAGGTGAGTGCTTGAAGGTATATCTTTAGATCTTGCAATCGAATCTTTTTGTTTCTTGTTTTAGCACTAGTTTAGTTTATAAAAGAAAACTACAAAAAAATAGAATTAAGTTTGTCTCATACGCTTCATCTTTTTAGTATCTTTCGTGAGTATGATGGAGAGGAAAATTGTGCCAAAGTGTTAGAAGAAGAATGCATTAAAATGTTTGGCACTAAATCTTTGAATGATGAGCATGATTGCAATGTTGTTAGTATGAACTCTTTGAATATCCATAGTACTAATGACGATTGCACTTGTTATGATGAAAATGTCTCCTATAAACATGTCAATTTTTGTGGAGTGCATTGGGTTTGTAAGTACACACCAAATAGGGAAGATAGATATTGCAAGAGGCAGAAGTATTTAAATTTACTTAGCTATACTTGTGAACTTTGCAATGAACATGCTCATTTCAGTACCCAATGCAAATTGTTTCATGATCGTATCGTGTCCAAAAATTGTGATGAATTGATTTCCCTTGCACATCATAATGAACTTAGTTTGCTCTTGGGTTATGAAGAAATGAAATGTATAACTAAGGTTATTTTCCAGAATTTGCCCTTGATAGAGTTCTTCATTTTGATCTAGAGGAAATTTATATGTATCATGCGGTGAATTGCATTGAAAATCCTTATATTGCCAATTACATAAAGACAAGAAAACAAATAGAAAATGAAGAGAATACTAATGAAAGGGAAGAGACTTCCCAATATCCTCCTATTATTTCTTATGATGAATCAGGTAACGAGGAGGAGCTTTCTACTCTACCAATCTCATCAATAAGGAGCTCAAAAAAGAGGGATAAACCCGCATATGATGTGAAGAAGAAAAATAAAAAATGGAGAAGCAAAGGTAAAAAGGTGTTCCTCCCAAATGATGTTGCTCCTACTACTCATTGTGATGATGATAATTGCTATACTATTGGTGCTATCCATACTATTAATAATGAGAGTGATTATGCTTATGATATGAAAAGGCCCAATCTTGGGGATGCTATGTTTGATGAAGATTATGTTTTTGAGAATATATTTGCTGCAATTAATGTTTGTCCCAAGCTTGGGGATGCTACGTTTAATGAAGATGATATTTTTAGTCTCCCAAGTTTCGATATGCAAATTTATAATGATGATAGCATGCCTCCTACTTATGATGATTATATTGATGAAAGTGGGCTTGGAAGAGTGTCAACTTTAGGAAGTAATGATCCCACTATTGTGGAGGATGTTGAATCTTATTATGATAATTATGAAAGTGGATTTGGAGAGGTCATGACTTTATTTAGTAATGATTCCACTATCTTGGAAGAGGTTTCAATCGATTATGATGAGAACAAAGTTGCTACTTATGATGATTATTGTGATGAAACTTATGCTATAAAAAGTAGTAATGATTATATTTATAAAACTTGTCATGATTATGATTACCCCTTTTTTAACATTACTCTTTTAATGTGGAAACAATTTATAGTATTCGAGTTTCTTATGATACTCCCACTATTCCAAATGAGAAGAAATTTGCTTATGTGGAGAGTAATAAAATTTCTATGCTTGTAGATCATGAAAAGAATGCTTTATGTGATGGTTATATTGTTGAATTCATTCATGGTGCTACTAGAAATTATTATGAGGGAGGAATATATGCTTGTAGGAATTGCAATAATATCAAGTTTCCTCTCTATGTGCTTAAAGTTCTGAAGTTATGCTTGTTTTGCCTTCCTATGCTAGTTGATTATTGTTCCCATAAATTGTTTGATCACAAAATCCCTATGCATAGGAAGTGGGTTAGACTTAAATGTGCTAGTCATATTCTTCATGATGCTCTCTTTATGTTTCAATTCCTATCTTTTATGTGAGCATCATTGAAATCATCATGCCTAGCTAGGGGCGTTAAACGTTAGCGCTTGTTGGGAGGCAACCCAATTTTATTTTAGTTTCTTGCTTTTTGGTTCTGTTTAGGAATAAATAATCCACCTAGCTTCTGTTTAGATGTGGTTTCGTGTTTTAATTAGTGTTTGTGCCAAGTAAGACCTATAGGATCTTCTTGGATGATAGTTATTTGATCTTGCTGAAAATTCCAGAAACTTTCTGTTCACGAAAACAATTGTTAAAAATCACCAGAACGTGATAAAATATTGATTCCAATTGCAGAAGATCATTAAACAAATTTTCTAGGAATTCCTATTTTTGTATAATTTTTGGAGTCCCAGAAGTTTGCGTTAGTTACAGATTACTACAGACTGTTCTGTTTTTGACAGATTCTGTTTTTCGTGTGTTGTTTGCTTATTTTGATGAATCTATGGCTTGTAAAATAGTTTATAAACCATAGAGAAGTTGGAATACAGTATATTTAACACCAATATAAATAAATAATGATTTCGTTACAGTACCTTGAAGTGGTGTTTTGTTTTCTTTCGCTAATGGAGCTTACGAGTTTTCTGTTGAGTTTTGTGTTGTGAAGTTTTCAAGTTTTGGGTAAAGATTCGATGGACTATGGAATAAGTGTTGGGGATCGTAGCAGAATTCAAAAATTTTCTACGCATCCCCAAGGCAAGTGGGGCGCCCCCCCACCCTAGGGTTTCCAACCCTAGGCGCAAGGGGGAGGCCCATGGGGGGCGCCCAGCCCACTAAGGGCTGGTTCCCTTCCCACTTCAGCCCATGGGGCCCTCCGGGATAGGTGGCCCCACCCGGTGGACCCCCGGGACCCTTCCGGTGGTCCCGGTACAATACCGGTGACCCCCGAAACTTTCCCGGTGGCCGAAACTTGACTTCCTATATATAATTCTTCACCTCCGGACCATTCCAGAACTCCTCGTGATGTCCGGGATCTCATCCGGGACTCCGAACAACTTTCGGGTTTCCGCATACTAATATCTCTACAACCCTAGCGTCACCGAACCTTAAGTGTGTAGACCCTACGGGTTCGGGAGACATGCAGACATGACCGAGACGCCTCTCCGGTCAATAACCAACAGCGGGATCTGGATACCCATGTTGGCTCCCACATGTTCCACGATGATCTCATCGGATGAACCACGATGTCGAGGATTCAATCAATCCCGTATACAATTCCCTTTGTCAATCGGTACTTTACTTGCCCGAGATTCGATCGTCGGTATCCCAATACCTTGTTCAATCTCGTTACCGGCAAGTCACTTTACTCGTACCGTAATGCATGATCCCGTGGCTAACTCCTTAGTCACATTGAGCTCATTATGATGATGCATTACCGAGTGGGCCCAGAGATACCTCTCCGTCATACGGAGTGACAAATCCCAGTCTCGATCCGTGCCAACCCAACAGACACTTTCGGAGATACCCGTAATGCACCTTTATAGTCACCCAGTTACGTTGTGACGTTTGGTACACCCAAAGCACTCCTACGGTATCCGGGAGTTGCACGATCTCATGGTCTAAGGAAATGATACTTGACATTGGAAAAGCTCTAGCAAACGAACTACACGATCTTTTATGCTATGCTTAGGATTGGGTCTTGTCCATCACATCATTCTCCTAATGATGTGATCCCGTTATCAACGACATCCAATGTCCATGGTCAGGAAACCGTAACCATCTATTGATCAACGAGCTAGTCAACTAGAGGCTTACTAGGGACATGGTGTTGTCTATGTATCCACACATGTATTGAGTTTCCTATCAATACAATTCTAGCATGGATAATAAACGATTATCATGAACAAGGAAATATAATAATAACCAATTTATTATTGCCTCTAGGGCATATTTCCAACAGTCTCCCACTTGCACTAGAGTCAATAATCTAGTTCACATCACCATGTGATTAACACTCACAGGTCACATCACCATGTGACCAACATCCAAAGAGTTTACTAGAGTCAACAATCTAGTTCACATCACTATGTGATTAACACTCAATGAGTTCTGGTTTGATCATGTTATGCTTGTGAGAGAGGTTATTAGTCAACGGGTCTGAACCTTTCAGATCCGTGTGTGCTTTACGAATATCTATGTCATCTTGTGGATGCTACCACGCGCTACTTGGAGCCATTTCAAATAACTGCTCTACTATACGAATCCGGTTTACTACTCAGAGTCATCCGGATTAGTGTCAAAGTTCGCATCGACGTAACCCTTTACGACGAACTCCTTTTCACCTCCATAATCGAGAAAATTCCTTAGTCCACTAGATACTAAGGATAAGTTCGACCGCTGTCATGTGATCCATTCCCGGATCACTATTGTACCCCTTGACCAACTCATGGCAAGGCACACTTCATGTGCGGTACACAGCATAGCATACTGTAGAGCCTACGTCTAAAGCATAGGGGACGACCTTCGTCCTTTCTCTCTCTTCTGCTGTGGTCAGGTCTTGAGTCTTACTCAATACTCACACCTTGTAACACAGCCAAGAACTCCTTCTTTGCTGATCTATTTTGAACTCTTTCAAAATCATGTCAAGGTGTGCGTTCTTTGAAAGTATCATCAGGCGTCTTGATCTATCTCTATAGATCTTGATGCCCAATATGTAAGCAGCTTTATCCAGGTCTTCCTTTGAAAAACTCCTTTCAAACAACCCTTTATGCTTTCCAGAAATTTTACATCATTTCGGATCAACAATATGTCATTCACATATACTTATCAGAAATGTTGTAGCGCTCCCACTCACTTTATTGTAAATACAAGTTTCTAACAAACTTTGTATAAACCCAAAAACTTTGATCACTCCATCAAAGCGTATATTCTGACTCCGAGATGCTTGCTCTAGTCCATGGAAGGATCGCTGGAGCTAGCATACCTTTTAGCATCCTTAGGATCGACAAAACCTTTCTGATTGTATCACATACAACCTTTCCTTACGAAAACTGGTAAGGAAACTTGTTTTGACATCCATCTGCCAGATTTCATAAATGCAGCTAATGCTAACATGATTCCGACGGACTTAAGCATCGCTACGGATGAGAAAATCTCATCGTAGTCAACTCCTTGAACTTGTGAAAATACTCTTTGCCACAAGTCGAGCTTCATAGACGGTAACATTACCGTCCACGTCCGTCTTCTTCTTAAAGATCCATTTATCTCAATGGCTTGCCGATCATCGGGCAAGTTCACCAAAGTCCATGCTTTGTTCTGATACATGGATCCTATCTCGGATTTCATGGTTTCTAACCATTTGTCGGAATATGGGCCCACCATCGCTTCTCCATAGCTCGTAGGTTCATTGTTGTCTAACAACATGATATCTAAGACAGGATTACCGTACCACTCAGGAGTAGTACATATCCTTGTCGACCTACGAGGTTTGGTAGTGACTTGATCCGAAGTTTCATGATCACTATCATAAGCTTCCACTTCAATTGGTGTAGGTGCCACAGGAACAACTTCCTGTGCCCTGCTACACACTAGTTGAAGTTATGGTTCAATAACCTCATCAAGTCTCCACCATCCTCCCACTCAATTCTTTCGAGAGAAACTTTTCCTCGAGAAAGGACTCGTTTCTAGAAGCAATTACTTTTGCTTCCAGATCTGAAATAGGAGGTATACCCAACTGTTTTGGGTTTTCTATGAAGATGCATTTATCCGCTTTGGGTTCGAGCTTATCAGCTTGAAACTATTTCACATAAGCATCGCAACCCTAAACTTTTAAGAAACGACAACTTAGGTTTCTCTAAACGGTGTCGTCTCAACGGAATTGCGTGGTGCCCCTTTTAAAGTGAATGCGGTTATCTCTAATGCCTAACCCATAAACGATAGTTGTAATTCGATAAGAGACATCATGGTATGCACCATATCCAATAGGGTGCAGTTATGATGTTCGGACACACCATCACACTGTGGTGTTCCAGGCGGTATTAATTGTGAAACACTTTCCACAATGTCTTAATTGTGTGCCAAACTCGTAACTCAGATATCTCTATGATCATATCATAGACATTTTATCCTCTTGTCACGATGATCTTCAACTTCACTCTGAAATTACTTGAACCTTTCAATAATTCAGACTTGTGTTTCATCAAGTAAATATTCTCAGCATCTACTCAAATCATCTGTGAAGTAAGAACATAACGATATCCACTGCATGCCTCAGCACTCATTGGACTGCATACATCAAAATGTATTACTTCCAATAAGTTGCTCTCTTGTTCCATCTTACTGAAAACGAGGCCTTTCAGTCATCTTGCCCATGTGGTATGATTTGCATGTCTCAAGTGATTCAAAATCAAGTGAGTACAAACGATCCATTTGCATGGAGTTTCTTCATGCATATATACCAATAGACATGGTTCGCATGTCTCAATCTTTTCAAAAATGAGTGAGTCCAAAGATCCATCTACATGGAGCTTCTTCATGCGTTCTATACCAATATGACTCAAATGGCAGTGCCACAAGTATGTGGAACTATCATTACTATTTTATATCTTTTGGCACGAACATGTGTATCACTACGATCGAGATTCATTTTAGGTGCAAGACCATTGAAGGTATTATTCAAATAAACAGAGTAACCATTATTCTCCTTAAATGAATAACCGTATTGCGATAAACATAATCCAATCATGCTCAACGCAAACACCAAATCTCGATGGTAGAGGGAGCATGCGATGCTTGATCACATCAACCTTGGAAACACTTCCAACACATATCGTCATCTCACCTTTAGCTAGTCTCCGTTTATTCCGCAGCTTTTATTTCGAGTTACTAACACTTAGCAACCGAACCGGTATCTAATACCCTGGTGCTGCTAGGAGTACTAGTAAAGTACACATTCATTTAATGTATATCCAATATACTTCTGTCGACCTTGCCTGCCTTCTCATCTACCAAGTATCTAGGGTAGTTCTGCTTCAGTGACCGTTCCCCTCATTACAGGAGCACTTAGTCTCGGGTTTGGGTTTAACTTTGGGATTCTTCGCTAGAGCAGCAAATGATTTGCTGTTTCATGAAGTATCCCTTCTTGCCCTTGCCCTTCTAGAAACTAGTGGTTTTACTAACCATCAACAATTGATGCTCCTTCTTGATTTCTACTTTCGCGGTGTCAAACATCGCGAGTTGCTCAAGGATCATCATATCTATCCCTGATATGTTATAGTTCATCACGAAGCTCTAATAGCTTGGTGGCAGTGACTATGGAGAACCATCACTATCTCATCTGGAAGATTAACTCCCACTCGATTCAAGCGATTGTGGTACTCAGACAATCTGAGCACATGCTCAACGATTGAGCTTTTCTCCCTCAGTTTGCAGGCTTAAGAAACTTGTCAGAGGTCTCATACCTCTTGACGTGGGCACTAGTCCGAAATCCCAATTTCAGTCTTCGGAACATCTCATATGTTCTGCGACGTTTCAAAAACCGTCTTTGGTGCCACAATTCTAAACCGTTAGCATTACGCACTGAACTATCACGTAGTCATCAAAACGTGTATGTCAGATGTTTCGCAACATCTACAGACGACGCTGAGGTTCAGCACACCGAGCGGTGCATTAAGGACATAAGCCTTCTGTGCAGCAATGAGGACAATCCTCAGTTTACGGACCCAGTCCGCATAATTGCTACTACCAACTTTCAACTAAATTTTCTCTAGGAACATATCTTAACCAGTAGAACTAAAGCGCAAGCTATGACATAATTTGCAAAGACCTTCTGACTATGTTCATGATAATTAAGTTCATCTGATTAATGAACTCCCACTCAGATAGACATCCCTCTAGTCATCTAAGTGATACATGATCCGAGTCAAACTAGGCCGTGTCCGATCATCACGTGAGACGGACTAGTCATCATCGGTGAACATCTCCATGTTGATCGTATCTACTATACGACTCATGTTCGACCTTTCGATCTCTTGTGTTCCGAGGCCATGTCTGTACATGCTAGGCTCGTCAAGTCAACCTAAGTGTTTCGCATGTGTTCCGAGGCCATGTCTGTACATGCTAGGCTCGTCAACACCCGTTGTATTCGAACGTTAGAATCTATCACACCCGATCATCACGTGGTGCTTCGAAACAACGAACCTTCGCAACGGTGCACAGTTAGGGGGAACACGTCTCTTGAAATTTTAGTGAGGGATCATCTTATTTATGCTACCGTCGTTCTAAGCAAATAAGATGTAAACATGATAAACATCACATGCAAATCATAAAGTGACGTGATATGGCCAATATCATCTTGCGCCTTTGATCTCCATCTTTGAGGCGCGGCATGATCACCTTCGTC
Organism: Triticum aestivum; assembly: GCF_018294505.1. Taxonomy (NCBI): domain Eukaryota; kingdom Viridiplantae; phylum Streptophyta; class Magnoliopsida; order Poales; family Poaceae; genus Triticum; species Triticum aestivum. The sequence goes on along the minus strand of NC_057808.1, from coordinate 417,357,491 downwards.
ACCGGCATGACACCATGATCTCCATCATCATGATCTCCATCATTGTGTCTTCATGAAGTTGTCTCGCCAACTATTACTTCTACTACTATGGCTAACGGTTAGCAATAAAGTAAAGTAATTACATGGCGTTTTCATTGACACGCAGGTCATACAATAAATTAAGACAACTCCTATGGCTCCTGCCGGTTGTCATTCTCATCGACATGCAAGTCGTGATTCCTATTACAAGAACATGATCAATCTCATACATCACATATATCATTCATCACATCCTTTTTGGCCATATCACATCACATAGCATACCCTGCAAAAACAAGTTAGACGTCCTCTAATTGTTGTTGCATGTTTTACGTGGCTGCTATGGGTTTCTAGCAAGAACGTTTCTTACCTACGCAAAAGCCACAACGTGATATGCCAATTTCTATTTACCCTTCATAAGGACCCTTTTCATCGAATCCGATCCGACTAAAGTGGGAGAGACAGAGACCCGCTAGCCACCTTATGCAACTAGTGCATGTCAGTCGGTGGAACCTGTCTCACGTAAGAGTACGTGTAAGGTCGGTCCGGGCCGCTTCATCCCACGATGCCACCGAATCAAGATAAGAATAGTAACGGCAAGAAGAATTGGCAACATCAACGCCCACAACTGCTTTGTGTTCTACTCGTGCATAGTAACTACACATAGTCCTGGCTCATGATGCCACTGTTGGGGATCGTAGCAGAATTTAAAAATTTTCTACGCATCTCCAAGATGCATCTATGGAGTATACTAGCAACGAGGGGAAAGGAGTGTATCTACATACCCTTGTAGATCGCGAGCGGAAGCGTTCCAATGAACGGGGTTGATGGAGTCGTACTCGTCGTGATCCAAATCACCGATGACCGAGTGCCGAACGGACGACACCTCCGCGTTCAACACACGTACGGAGCAGCAACGTCTCCTCCTTCTTGATCCAGCAAGGGGGAAGGAGAGGTTGATGGAGATCCAGCAGCACGACGGCGTGGTGGTGGAAGTAGCGGGGTCTCGGCAGGGCTTCGCCAAGCTTCTGCGAGAGGGAGAGGTGTTGCAGGGGGAGAGGGAGGCGCCAGGGGCTGTCATGCTGCTGCCCTCCCTCTCCCACACTATATATAGGCCCCCTGGGAGGGGGGGCGCCAGCCTGGATCCCATCTGCAAGGGGGGGGGGGGCGGCCAGGGGGAAACTTACCCCCAAGGCAAGTGGGGCGCCCCCCCCACCCTAGGGTTTCCAACCCTAGGCGCAAGGGGGAGGCCCATGGGGGGCGCCCCAGCCCACTAAGGGCTGGTTCCCTTCCCACTTCAGCCCATGGGGCCCTCCGGGATAGGTGGCCCCACCCGGTGGACCCCCGGGACCCTTCCGGTGGTCCCGGTACAATACCGGTGACCCCCGAAACTTTCCCGGTGGCCGAAACTTGACTTCCTATATATAATTCTTCACCTCCGGACCATTCCGGAACTCCTCGTGACGTCCGGGATCTCATCCGGGACTCCGAACAACTTTCGGGTTTCCGCATACTAATATCTCTACAACCCTAGCGTCACCGAACCTTAAGTGTGTAGACCCTACGGGTTCGGGAGACATGCAGACATGACCGAGACGCCTCTCCGGTCAATAACCAACAGCGGGATCTGGATACCCATGTTGGCTCCCACATGTTCCACGATGTTCAATCAATCCCGTATACAATTCCCTTTGTCAATCGGTACTTTACTTGCCCGAGATTCGATCGTCGGTATCCCAATACCTTGTTCAATCTCGTTACCGGCAAGTCACTTTACTCGTACCGTAATGCATGATCCCGTGGCTAACTCCTTAGTCACATTGAGCTCATTATGATGATGCATTACCGAGTGGGCCCAGAGATACCTCTCCGTCATACGGAGTGACAAATCCCAGTCTCGATCCGTGCCAACCCAACAGACACTTTCGGAGATACCCGTAATGCACCTTTATAGTCACCCAGTTACGTTGTGACGTTTGGTACACCCAAAGCACTCCTACGGTATCCGGGAGTTGCACGATCTCATGGTCTAAGGAAATGATACTTGACATTGGAAAAGCTCTAGCAAACGAACTACACGATCTTTTATGCTATGCTTAGGATTGGGTCTTGTCCATCACATCATTCTCCTAATGATGTGATCCCGTTATCAACGACATCCAATGTCCATGGTCAGGAAACCGTAACCATCTATTCATCAACGAGCTAGTCAACTAGAGGCTTACTAGGGACATGGTGTTGTCTATGTATCCACACATGTATATGAGTTTCCTATCAATACAATTCTAGCATGGACAATAAACGATTATCATGAACAAGGAAATATAATAATAACCAATTTATTATTGCCTCTAGGGCATATTTCCAACAATAAGGAGTGGCAAGAGCCTAAGCGTGGGGATGCCCAACTCACCCCAAGGTAATATTCAAGGATAACCAAGATCCTAAGCTTGGGGATGCCCCGGAAGGCATCCCCTCTTTCGTCTTCGTTCATCGGTAACTTTACTTGGAGCTATATTTTTATTCACCACATGATATGTGTTTTGCTTGGAGCGTCATTTTATTTTATTTAGTTTTGCTTTCTATTTGAATAAAATAGCAAGATTTGAAATTCTTAAATGTTAGAGAGTCTTCACATAGTTGCATAATTATTCGACTACTCATTGATCTTCACTTATATCTTTTGGAGTAGTTTGTTGTTGCTCTAGTACTTCATTTATGTCTTTTAGAGCACGGTGGTGGATTTATTTTGTAGAAATAGATGAAGTCTCATGCTTCACTTATATTATTTTGAGAGTCTTTAGAACAGCATGGTAATTTGCTTTGGTTATGAATTTAGTCCTAATATGATGGGCATCCAAGAGGGATATAATAAAAACTTTCATATAAAGTGCATTGAATACTATGAGAAGTTTGATTCCTTATGATTGTTTTGAGATATGAAGATGGTGATATTAGAGTCATGCTAGTTGAGTAGTTGTGAATTTGAGAGATACTTGTTCTAAAGTTTGTGATTCCCGTAGCATGCACGTATGGTGAACCGTTATGTGATGAAGTCGGAGCATGATTTATTTATTGATTGTCTTACTTATGAGTGGCGGTCGGGGACGAGCGATGGTCTTTTCCTACCAATCTATCCCCCTAGGAGCATGCGTGTAGTACTTCGTTTCGATAACTAATAAATTTTTGCAATAAGTATCTGAGTTCTTTATGACTAATGTTGAGTCCATGGATTATACGCACTCTCACCCTTCCATCATTGCTAGCCTCTCTAATACCGCGCACCTTTCGCCGGTATCATACACCCACCATTTACCTTCCTCAAAACAGCCACCATACCTACCTATCATGGCATTTCCATAGCCATTCCAAGATACATTGCCATGCAACTTTCCACCGTTCCATTTATTATGACACGCTCCATCATTGTCATATTGCTTTGCATGATCATGTAGTTGACATCGTATTTGTGGCAAAGCCACCGTTCATAATTCTTTCATACATGTCACTCATGAGTCATTGCACATCCCGGTACACCGCTGGAGGCATTCACATAGAGTCATATTGTTGTTCTAAGTATTGAGTTGTAAGAAAATAAAGGTGTGATGATCATCATTATTAGAGCATTGTCCCACTGAGGAAAGGATGATGGAGAGTATGATTCCCCCACACCTCGGGATGAGACTCCGGACGAAAAATAAATAAATAAAAGAGACCAAAGAAGCCCAAATAAAAAAAAGGGAGAAAAAAGAGGCCATAAAAAAGAAGAGAAAAGGCCCAAATAAAAAAATAAAAAAATGAGAGAAAAAGAGAGAAGGGGCAATGCTACTATCCTTTTACCACACTTGTGCTTCAAAGTAGCACCATGATCTTCATGATAGAGAATCTCCTATGTTGTCACTTTCATATACTAGTGGGAATCTTTCATTATAGAACTTGGCTTGTATATTCCAATAATGGGCTTCCTCAAAATGCCCTAGGTCTTCGTGAGCAAGCGAGTTGGATGCACACCCACTTAGTTTCTTTGGTTGAGCTTTCATACACTTATAGCTCCAGTGCATCCGTTGCATGGCAATCCCTACTCACTCACATTGATATATATTGATGGGCATCTCCATAGCCCGTTGATACGCCTAGTTGATGTGAGACTATCTTCTCATTTTTGTCTTCTCCACAACCACCGTTCTATTCCACCTATAGTGTTATGTCCATGGCTCACGCTCATGTATTGCATGAAGATTGAAAAGGTTTGATAACATCAAAAGTATGAAACAATTGCTTGGCTTGTCATCGGGGTTGTGCATGATTTAAATACTTTGTGTGGTGAAGATAGAGCATAGCCAGACTATATGATTTTGTAGGGATAACTTTCTTTGGCCATGTTATTTTGAGAAGACATGATTGCTTTGTTAGTATGCTTGAAGTACTATTGTTCTCATGTCAATATTAAACTTTTGTCTTGAATCTTATGGATCTGAATATTCGTGCCACAATAAAGAAGATTACATTGATAAATATGTTAGGTAGCATTCCACATCAAAAATTCTATTTTTATCATTTACCTACTCGAGGACGAGCATGAATTAAGCTTGGGGATGCTGATACGTCTCCAACATATCTATAATTTTTGATTGTTCCATGCTATTATGTTATCTGTTTTGCATGTTTATGGGCTTTATTATACACTTTTATATTATTTTTGGGACTAACCTATTAACCCAGAGCCCAGTGCCAGTTTCTGTTTTTCCCTTGTTTCAGTGTTTCGCAGAAAAGGAATATCAAACGGAGTCCAAACGGAATGAAACCTTCGGGAGAGTTATTTTTGGAACGGAAGCAATCCAGAAGACTTGGAGTGTACGTAAGGGAAGCAACAAGGAAGGCACGAGGCAGGGGGGCGCGCCCACCCCCTGGGTGCGCCCTCCACCCTCATGGGCCCCTCGTGGCTCCCCTTACCGACTTCTTTTGCCTATATATCTCCATATACCCTAAAACCAGAAGGGAACAGAATAGATCGGGAGTTCCGCCGCCGCAAGCCTCTGCAGCCACCAAAAACCAATCGGGACCCTGTTCCGGCACCCTGCCGGAGGGGGGAACCCTCACCGGTGGCCATCTTCATCATACTGGCGCTCTCTATGACGAGGAGGTAGTAGGTCACCCTCGGGGATGAGGGTATGTACCAGCAGCTATGTGTTTGATCTCGTTCTCTCTCTCTCGTGTTCTTGAGGTGATACGATCTTGATGTATCACGAGCTTTGCTATTATAGTTGGATCTTATGATGTTTCTCCCCTCTACTCTCTTGTAATGGATTGAGTTTTCCCTTTGAAGTTATCTTATCGCATTGAGTCTTTAAGGATTTGAGAACACTTGATGTATGTCTTGCATGGGATACCCGTGGTGACAATGGGGTATTCTATTGATCCACATGATGTATGTTTTGGTGATAAACTTGCGGGTTCCGCCCATGAACCTATGCATAGGGGTTGGCACACGTTTTCGTCTTGACTCTCCGGTAGAAACTTTGGGGCACTCTTTGAGGTTCTTTGTGTTGGTTGAATAGATGAATCTGAGATTGTGTGATGCATATCGTATAATCATACCCACGGATACTTGAGGTGACAATGGAGTATCTAGGTGACATTAGGGTTTTGGTTGATTTGTTTCTTAAGGTGTTATTCTAGTATGAACTCTTGAATAGATCGACCCGAAAGAATAACTTTGAGGTGCTTTCGTACCCTACAATAATCTCTTCGTTTGTTCTCCGCTATTATTGACTTTGGAGTGACTCTTTGTTGCATGTTGAGGGATAGTTATATGATCCAATTATGTTATAATTGTTGAGAGAACTTGCACTAGTGAAAGTATGAACCCTAGGCCTTGTTTCCTAGCATTGCAATACCGTTTACGCTCACTTTTATCGCTTGCTACCTTGCTATTTTTATATTTACAGATTACAAAAACCCATATCTACCATCCATATTGCACTTGTATCACCATCTCTTCGCCGAACTAGTGCACCTATACAATTTACCATTGTATTGGTTGTGTTGGGGACACAAGAGACTCTTTGTTATTTGGTGGCAGGGTTGCTTGAGAGAGACCATCTTCATCCTACGCCTCCCACGGATTGATAAACCTTAGGTCATCCACTTGAGGGAAATTTGCTACTGTCCTACAAACCTCTGCACTTGGAGGCCGAACAACGTCTACAAGAAGAAGGTTGCGTAGTAGACATCAGCGTGTCTGCTTCTCGTAACCGACGAGTACACGGACAGCCGCAACGTCATAATCATGCATGCCAGGAAGGTCTAGATGATGTAAGCACCTTTATCATCTGAGTGTTTCATGCATTAGCCTATGTGTCATAATTATCAGTTTTGTTCGAAATATTTCGTCTAAGAACCCATTAACCTGTTTGTAGTGGCTATTTGCTTACGTATGTAACTAGTTCACTGGGCTGTTGTTCTTGGAATCTCCTTCCTCCTAACATATTCCCCTTCTCAGGTGGACCCAGCAGGCCTCGTACACAGACATCTGGGACCAACCACCTATCCATTTGTATTTCTTTATTTTGTTCAATCTTTCGTCCTCTTCCGATACAGCGGCTGGCGGCGCTGCCGCACATGCCTTGGTGACCCATCATAGCCTATGGCGTTGGCCAAGCCATCCCTCTACCCCCACACATTGTCCAGCAGCGGCAGCTCCACCGGCCCACCTTGCACCCGAACAAGTTAACCCTAGTACTCCTCTCCGCATGCGTCTTCCCCCGCTCCGGTTCGTTCGGTCCGAGGTCTCGACGTCGTCCTCCGCCTTGGTGATCTCGCCGCGGCGCCGCCGTCTGTTGTTCCCAACATGGTCAGCAAAACAAGAGGAATCGGGAGACGACTGTTCGTCGAGAGGCCGACAGTCTCGGGCCCAACAGGTCCATGGCCTAGGTTTGTTTTAACATGCGCAGCCCATGACATGTTTCAACTTTTTTGGATCCAACAGGTATCAAGCGGCCTCTGGTCCTCCCAGCCTAGCTTGTCTATAACATCAGCAGCCCAAGTTATGTTTGTTTTTTCAAGACGACGCACAGCTCAGTTCTATTTTTCTATGAGAATGCAAAACTGAACCTATGTTTTCCCTTCCATAATAGTATATATATTTATATTTATATCTTATTTTATTACAAATAGATAATAGAAACAACATAAGGTTCCGTTAAACCTCTCGTTCGTCCAACCATTTTATAGACCTTCCCACTTCCTTTATTTTTGTTTTCATTAATCCTATATCTGAATTTTCTCCCACTTTCTTTTTCGATGTAATCAGTTTTCTCCCAGTACTTTTCCCTAGAACCAACTCAACTGTCCCACATCTAGCCTAAAAAATAATAATACCCCACGTCCTATTAACTCATCAAATTAAATTGATATTTTATTTCGTAAATCGAAAGTTCCTACAAAATAATAATAATAATTGTTTATATATAGCTTGGCAAGTTAACTCCTGGTGATTGCGTAGATAAGCTTGCAAAGATTTTACTGACCAATGCAGTAATAGACGTGCAATCATGTGTTTATGTTTTTATAACATTTCTCCGTCCAGCCCAACATGATATTTTCACCCAGGCCAACAAGTCCGCGTATTTCGAGAAAAATGCAAATGGGATTTAAATTCTACCATAATCTATAAATGGGTTGCATAGATGCTACATCATTGTTTCGCCTAGCCCACCAAATGGACTAGAAAAACCAAATGGACTGGCTGACATGTGGGCCAGCAGGTCGAAGGCTAAGCACTTTCGCAAAAAAATACAAAGGTCGAAGCCTAAGCAAGGCGTTGGATTTACATCCAACGGCCGACATTCTTCTTCAATCTCTCGTCTTCTTCCCCCAGCATTGCCGGGACCGCCTGCTCCAGCCTCCGGCATCCAGTGGCGCTGTTTTGCATGCCTCACAGTGAAATGCTACCCCGCCGATGGCCAGACCATCCCTCCATTCCTCCGCACCTCCAGTTATTCTCTGCCGAGTGTAGGCCCACCCCGCACCCGAACCAGTCACGTTGACCACTCCTCTCCATCTACGACTCCACTGCCACGTCTTCCCCATCTTCGGGGCGTTCCAGTCTGAGGCCTCTCCGTCGTCCATCGGCTTGGTGCGGGGAGTCATCGGAAGATGACTGTACATGGAGAGGCTAATAGTGGGGACGCACCACGCCCATGGACGCATGCATGCAAATGCATCCTTTTTACACTAAAAATAATGTTTTCTCCCCCTGACAGCTGGGACCGACCAGCTACATCTTCGCATGCAAGGAAGTGCGTCCTTATTACATGAAAAAATGATTCTTCCCCCTGACAGCTGGGACCACCAGCTATATCTTCGCACACAAGGAAGTGCGTCCTTATCCTCCCTGAGAGATGGGACACACCCGGTCGAAGCATACATAGCATTGTCTGTGTACATATGGGTCGATCGGTCTGTCCGCCACGATGAACCGTGGCCAAGTAAGGAGCGGTAGCAATTCAGGCAGTCTAGTCAAAACCGTGTACACGTACGTACAACAAGATGAGAAAAATACGGCCACGTATGTACATATGGGCACGCCTACTCGCGCATATGTACGGCCAGGGCTCGTGTAAATGGAGAGGTAGCGACGGCGTCCTGTTCATAGACAGCCAACCGGCTGGGTCGGAACATAATGCGTCGTCATGTTCATAGGCAGCCAATAGGGTGGGTCAGAACGGAATGCGTCATGTTCATCAGGAGCCAACCGGCTTGGACGGAATAGCCGATCAAAATGAGGCCTGGCGTACTATAGGACGGAGGAAAAATCCTTGTGTTCGACCGCCTACTGTCCAAACGGGATCCTGTTCCCCGGAGGGGTGTGGCGTACCGCAAAACGGAGGAAACGGACTTCTCTTGGACCTCCTACGGTCAAAATGGCGTCCTGTTGATCGGGAGGGGTGTGGTGTACCGCAAAACGGAGGAAACGGACTTGTGTTGGAGCGCTATGGTCAAAACAGGGATCCGGTTCATCGGGAGGGGTGTGGCATACCGCAAAACGGGACTCCACGGGCTATGGTTCATCTCCACCGTCGACCTCCTCCAGCCTCCATGGACTACTGTTCATCCATGGCGTCTCCCCTCCTGCCTCTACCAGCCACTGTTCATCCAGCCCTCCAACAGCTACTGTTCAACCAGCCCTCCACGAGGTCCTGTTCATCCAGCCCTCCGCGAGGTGCTGTTTATCCACCCCCAACCTGCTCGATTGATCGGGGTCCTGTTCATCTAGCGGCAACACCATGGGGTCCTTGAAAGAACATGCGGAGCCCCCATGTTTGGTTTTGGTAATTGATGACAAATCTCTATGGACAAATGGTTTCCTTGAGTTATATTTGAAGGATTTGTCCATAGGCTTTTCTTGGAGTCCATGTGTTGGTTTCAAGGAGAGTTTGTGTCGACCAAGGTGCTATTAAAGGAATTATCTAAAGATTGGTCATGTGCGAGGTTGATCAAGACTAAGTCAAAGAGTGAATCAAGGTGATCAACACACAAAGTGTAGAAGATGTACCGAGAGGGATCAAGCGATCCCATGGTATGGTAAGCATTGTCAATTACGCTTTGTGTACTAACCCACGGTCTGTGTGAGAGTTCTATGTGGGGTTAGGTTATCTTCCATGGGCTTGCATCAAGAGGAAGATCATATACAAGCCATGGAGCATGACATCAAATCAAGGTTGTGGTGTGCAAGTTCAAGTGATGCATCACGAAGAGATCAAGTGCTTGAAGCTTGCCATCCATTGTGGTGACAATGGACTTGTGAACATGTGCCAAAGAGTGGCTCACCCATAGTAGAGTATGGGGGAGCAATCTACTAGTCTTCACCGAGCCAACGCAATCAAGAAAGGTGGTCCAACTTGAGGAAGTCAAGATCTACATCTAGCTCAAGTGGACTTTGTGCAAGGCAAAGGTTTGCCCTTGATAGGTTCTCTATTTTACTGGTCTCATGGTGGTAGTTTGGATAATGGGTTATAGGATCGATTGTCGTACTATCAAGGGGGCTCTCAGGTGAGTAGCTTGATCGTATCGTTCGTAGAGAGCTCAAACCATTGCATTCTTGCACCATCTTTCTTGGTTCTTGTTTGTTTTTCTAGTTGTGATATTTGGAGCTTATCGTCATGTTCTTGACAAGCTTGAGTCCATCGAAAACGGAGTTCACATGCTTCTTCTATTGCGTTTTCGGTGTTGGAAGTTTACCGGTCTCTTTCGAGGAAGGGTTCTCACTATTTTCTTATGGGCCTTTTCTCATTTGCTACTTATTGTTATTTCTATCAAGATTTTGTTAGCCCATGTCGTTTTCTTTCCAACCAACTTGGTTTCATTGAATTCGGAGTCCGTTTGCAGAAGTTGTGTCAGTTTTGGTGTCCTCAAAAAGGTTGCAGCGATACTACCGCTTGGAGGGGATGTAATTTTTTTCTTCCGTGGCTACTTCCGCTCCGGACCAAAAACTCGTCATAAGCCTAGTAGTGGTAGGCACGGATGTACTTTTTTAGTACCGCTCACGAGCAGGAGTACCGCTACCCTTAGCGGTAGTACCGCTACCCCTAGCGGTAGTACCAGGAGGACAAGCGGTAGTACCGCTCCGACGGTTCTAATGGCCATTTTCCTCCTCGCTATTGTTTTTCAAAGGGCTTCCTCCGCCCTAGCGGTCGTACCGCTTTCATGAGCGGTAGTGCCGCTCTATGCGGGCTGGAAGCATAACGGTTGGATTTTCCCCACCTATAAAGGGGATCTTCTTCCCCAATGAACCTTATCCTTTGAGCTCGTGTTCTTCCCCCATTGTTGACCTTCTTCGAGCTTGCTATCTCTCAATCCCTCCATGGATTCTTGCTAGTTTTTGGGGGTAAAGAGAGAGGAGATCCAGATCCACATTTTCACCAATCACTTTCTACTCTATGTGAGGGGAACCCCTTGGATCTAGATCTTAGAGTTCTTGGTGTTCTCCTTCTTGTTCTTCCTCTTATTTTCCTCCCTAGCATTAGTTGCTTTGGTGGGATTTGGGAGAGAAGGACTTGGGCACTCCATGTGCCCTTGCCATTGCATTTGGTGCATCGGTTTGAGTTCTCCACGGTGATACGTGGAAGTTACAAGTTGAGAAGCTTATTACTCTTAGGTGCTTGGTACCCTTGAGCTTGTTCCTCGCTGGTGCTTGGGCACCCTAGACGGTTGGTGGTGTTCGGAGCTCAATCATTGTAGTGTAAAGCTCCGGGCAAGCATCGGGGTCTCCAATTAGATTGTGGAGATCACCCCGGGCAATTTGACGGGTTCCGGTGACCGCCCCGAAGGGTTGCCAAAGTGTAAGGGTTCGGTGACCGCCCCAAGGGTTGCCATTTGTATGGGTTCGGTGACCGCTGTCGGCATCCTGGGAACGGGGGTCCCCAGAATTGCCTGCCTACGGCCCACGGCGTGGCTATCCGAGCAGGCCTGTACGGCCCATCTTCATCGACAAGGCATTCAAGACCCTCGCGAGGGGCCAAGCCTCGCGGGGCGGACGACCCAAGACCTCCTCCGGTGCGGCCACGCTCGGCAGGCTCACGAGGAGCGGAGATATCAAGGCGGGGGAAACCTCGCGAGGCTCTCATGACGTGAGCCATGGCGATCGACACTAGGCGGGCGCCAGCGCGCGCAGTGTCCTGGTGTCCTCTTTGGTGCTAAGGTAGCAGGCGCAGGCGCGGAGTACCGAGGCATCATGTAAAGGTTTCCATATCAGTGCAACGAGACCAAGACCAGCAGGACGGCAAGGCGGAGGTCACCATGCAGCCCAAAACGGCGTCACCACCAGTGTCTTTTGCAGGCGAAGACCACTTTTGTCAGGATAGCTTGTACTAGCTGTCCCCTTTCAAATTCCCCGCCGTTGTTGGCTCCCTTCCCGCTCAATATTTGGGGAGAGGACCAGGGCCTATATAAGTAGAGCTAGCCACCACTGTAGGGGGGAACTAACTCATTCAGAGGCACCTCACCCACGCAAGTCCGTCGAGCCCCAGAACACCTCAACCTCAGGAGGCTGTTCTTCCCCTTGTACTGTTCATCATCAGCCCAAGAGGCAATCCACCACCAACACACTAGAGTAGGGTATTACACCACAACGGTGGCTCGAACCAGTATAAATCTCGTGTCCTTCTGTGTTACGAGTTCGTCGAGTTCGTCCACGAGATCTTAGCGAGCTTGGGTGTAGATCGGAAGTTGGGAAAGAACTTCGCGCGCACCCCAGAGTTCGAACCTTAAGGGTTTTGCCGGAACCCCAGATCCGACATTTGGCGCGCCAGGTAGGGGTACGCCGTAGCTTCTCCTCCGTCGACCTGCGCTTCACCCTCATGGCAGGCGCCCTGCCACCGGCTCCAACGGCCGGTGCTGACGACGGGGCCAGGGGGCTCCGAGCCCTGGCCCCTGCCCTTCGGCAGGTGCGATGGCCACCCAAGTTCATGCCGGAGATGCCGCCGCGCTACGACGGCGCGGCGGAGCCGACGGCGTTCCTGCTGGCCTACGAGGAGGCCGTCCTCGGGGCCGGGGGCGACGACAAGGTCATGGCCAACTGGCTCCGCATGCCCTCGCCGGTGAGCCACGCGCCTGGCTGCTCAACCTCCCTGGATCCACGGTGGCGTCTTGGGGGGGGGGGAGTCCGCGACCTCTTCACTGCTCGCTACGCGGTGCCAGCGCACCACGCAGTCGCAACCCTGCTGGGCGGCTCTCAAGCACCGCCTTCAGATCGCCACGTCAAGCCGTTCCTCCGTCAGATTGGTGCCGCTTCCAAGCGCCCGGGGGCTCCGCCGGGTTGGGCTGCGCCTGAGGCCGACCTCACTTTCGGCTCAGAAGACCACCCCAACTCCACCGCCGGCTCGGGCAAGCTCCCAATGCTCTGCACGCCCACCATCTGCAACGTGGCTGTTACCAAGACCCTCATCGACGGCGGTGCCGGCCTCAACTTGCTCTCCGTAGAGGCCTTCAGCCTCCTTCACGTGCCACTCGAGCGGCTCAGCCTCAGCAAGCCTTTCTCAGGAGTTGGTGGTGGTACTGCCCGCTCTCTGGGACAGATCCGCCTCCCCGTCACCTTCGGCACACGCGACAACTACCACACCGAGCTGGTCGACTTCGACGTCGCCCGCATCGGCCTCCCGTACAACGCCATCCTCGGGTACCCAGCTCTCGCCCAGTTCATGGCGGCGACTCATCCGGCCTACAACCTCATGAAGATGCCTGGGAGCAAGGGCGTCCTCACCATCAAGGGGGACACCAAGGAGGCCGTGACGGCACTCAAGCTCGCCCTCAACACCGCCGCGGCGGCGCAGCCTGCCGACGCGGGTGCCTCCGAGCCCAAGGGAGCCATGCCGACCAAGTCGAAGCAGTTGTTCACACAAGACAAGGCGGAAACCAAGCAGGTGCCGCTCAATGAGGACAGGCCCTCAGGAGCCACCTTTACCATAGGTGCCAGCCTCGACCCAGGGCAAGAGCAAGCATTGGTGAAGTTCTTGCGCGCAAACAAGGATATATTCGCGTGGGAGCCCAATCAGCTGGTAGGGGTCCCGAGAGAGGTGATTCAACATCATTTAAGGGTATTCTCCAATGTACACCCCGTGAAGCAGCGGGCGAGATGGCAGTTGTAACGCCCACGATGCGGCTATATCTCCCATGTGTCGAGGCACGACTTAGAGGCATAACCGCATTGTGGTTTTGTCGCAAGAAGGGTCATCTTCACACAATCCCATGTAATGAACAAGAATGGGATAAAGAGTTGGCTTACAATCGCCACTTCACACAATACATAAATATAATCCATACATCATCCAAAATACACACATAGACCGACTACGGTCAAGATCCAAATGAAAATAAGATAACCCCAAATGCTAGATCCCCGATCGTCCCAACTGGGCTCCACTACTGATCATCAGGAAAAGACACATAGTAACGACCACGTTCCTCATCGAACTCCCACTTGAGGTCGATCCCATTATCTGCATTGGCATCGTCGGCACCCGATAGGAGCTGCACATATCTCGTTCTCAGGGCACACCGGATTGTCCAAGCTTCCGGTAGGCCAGCCCAGGGTTGCCCCTGGTGGCCACCGGCGGCTGACAGGTTGGACCAATACTCAGAGGAGCACTGGCCCGGGGGTTTAAATAAAGATGACCCTCGGGCTCGCGAAAACCCGGGGGAAAAGGCTTAGGTGGAAAATGGTAAAACCAAAGTTGGGCCTTGCAGGAGGAGTTTTATTCAAGGCGAACTGTCAAGTGAAGGGGAACGCGACAGAAAACAAAAATTTTCCGACCTACGCACCAGCCCAGGACCACTATGGAGACTGCATACATGGTTTGATCTTTTTCGTTACCGACGCGTAGCGCAGCGGGAAGTAGAGTCGATGACGATCGGCGGTGCAGATCCCCGCAGCTAGGATTTACAACCTCCCAACCGCGAGGATGTATACCCTCATCTGCTCCTCAGACAGGCCTCCGGGAGGCGGTCGAATAGCCCCCCGGACGGTGTCGCGGACAGCCCTTCGGGAGGACCTTCGAAACTCGAACGGTCACTCGGACAGCCCTTCGGGAGGACCTTCGAAACTCGGACGGTCACACGGACAGCCCTTCGGGAGGCACTCACGAACTAAGACCGAAACTACGATCTCTCTACAGAGTTGCACACATACGGTGTCATCTATCCGGCAGGGCTTCACCGTCCAGAACTAGTTCCTGCCGGAACCCAGACAGCCTTACGGCTCTACGAAACTCTTTTCGTGGGAGGGAGAGAAGAAGCCAGATAATGCATGGCATGTGTATGAGAGCAAGGGATGAGTGTGGAGGGCTGCCCCTCCACCTCTATTTATAGGAAATCCCAAGGGGGTAGGGTAGTTTCACAAAAAACCCAAAATGCACATGAATGAAGTCCTTCCACAAGGACCTAGGAGTGAAACCAAGGAACAAGAGGGTCCCCAAGGGGGGATACCCCATGTGGCCGGCCACACCCCCATGAGGGGCCCAAAAAATGGCTCCTATCCATCCATGTCATCCCCAAGATCTTTTGGAGCAAAGCCCCAAAAGGTGGCTTTCCATAAAGTAACCATAAAGCTAATTTTCACTATTCACGACGACATTTTTCAGCGTCTGATCGAATTGAAAATATTTATGTGGGCTAAGAACATTTCCAGTGCCCACTAAAATGATTTTCAACGCGTTCCGAAACAATTCCAGTTTTAGTGATTTTCATCTGCGAAACGCATCTCAAGTGGCTCCGGCAGCTCCGGAACATTTCCGGTTTTTATCTCAGAAAATTCCAAAAAGCTTCGAGAATGATTCTGGCATCCTCCAAGAATTATCAGGCATGTGCCGAAACCAATTTGACTTAATGGTGTATCCCGAAACAACTTTTCGGTATCATCGAAACTTATCCGATGACCTCTCTCTGCGGTACGATTCCGCTGTCCGAAACTTTTCGGTGTCCGAAACTTTTTCGGTGATTTTCTCTCAGACTCCCTGTCTAGTATTCAGCAGATAGATGACCCTTAAGCGTGTGACCCTATAGGTTCGGTGAAGTATAGACATGACCCGGAACCCCTTCCGATCAATGATCAACATCGGAGCCGTGGACACCCATATTGACCCCTATACCCACACGAATAAATATTCGAGTGAACCTCCAGTTGCCGTGTGCTATTCCTGTTGCTTCGCGATATGTTACAAATACCCGAGGTGAGACATGTTGGCATTCCCGTGGATCAACAACTTGTCCACTATGCTAGTTACCTCGTTACCGGTATTGTTCTCTTTTGTCGTTATCGTATTCCGGCATCCCCGTGATCAAATCACAAAGTGTCTGGCCAGGCGATGATGGATACCGTAACACCGATAGGGCCCAGAGATATCTCTCCATCGTCGGAGGAGCAAATCCCAATCTTGAGCTATCAAGTTACTTGACACACTTTTCCATGAACCCGTAAGCCGCCGTAATAGCCACCCATTTACGGATGACGTTTAACAAACCCCAAAGTTCATGAAGCAAGCATGAAGAAACTCGATACTCTCATGGTCTAAGGAATCATGCAAACATTAACCATCTCTGTGTTATGTACCAATAAACTTGTGACGAATGAATCTCATAGCATAACATCAATCCGGGTCGATTCAACACAAATGTTCTCTTAACATTGTGCCCTCAAAGTTGCTGGCATAGACATGCCCATGACCAGGAAAACAGAATCATCATGCAACACTTGAGCTAGTCTTAGAGGCCAGACTAGGAATACTTCTTACCGTTTATTATTCCACACGTGCATTTGAGTCTTCCTCCGAGCATCGTGGATATTGCAGACTCGAGAATCATTGCAGTTATAGCATGGAACATAAACATAATTATGAACTCAGAGATAAATAATATCATTTATTATTGCCTCTAGGGCATATCTCCTACAGACTCCCACTTGCACTAGAGTCAATAATCTAGCTTATGCTAATGCACTTCACACCTGTGGCACACCGGTGTAAATATGCTTCGCTTGTGGTATAGCCTGATGTCCAACGGATCTGACGACTTCAGTTCCGTGTGTATCTTTGCATGTCCTCGCGTTTTCACGTTTTCACAAAATTCATATTTTGTGTGGACTTGGCTTTGTATGTATGTGAATCACAGGTCGAACCTGGATTCCTCAGACTGAGTTATGGAGCAACTACCTGCAGTAGTGTCCCATTGTCAAAAGCCATCTTGGAACTATACTAAGTTCATGAATGAACTATATGATTCAACATCTTCTTTGTCGCTTCTAAAGCGTCAACATACTTAGCCCTTGTTATAGAATTCGCCACAGTAACTAGTTTGAACAAATTCCAACTAACTGTGCCACCACATTGTGTGTTACACAAAACCCTTAATTTAAATCGAAAATCGCATGGAGAAAAGATGAAGACTCTATCGATGTAACATTTTACAACGAACTCTTCATGATCTCTGCTTGCGAGAAAACCATGTCATCAGTACTTACTCTAGTACTCCGTGACATCTTTCACTGTTGTCCCATGATCAGTAATTTGATCACTTTGGTATCCATACTTGCAACACCTTGGGAGTATCGGACATATCTGGTTGTTTTACATACCATGGAATACATGATTAATCCAAACACAAAAGTGTGTGGAATCTGCATCATGTATTTTACTCATCAGTGTTTTGGGACACCGAGTCTTGCAAAAACTCTTTCCATGTGACTTTGGCAAGAATCACTCCTTGGCGTTTTAAATGCTAAAAGGTTTTAGCATCTTGTCAATATGTATTCATTGCTTAGCCCCATTAGGTAAATCTATCTCCATAGATCATCATGCCTAATATTGAGGCTATTTAGCCTAAGCACTTCATCGAAAAACTATTTTCCAATGAAGTCCTAATTTGTGTCAAGAAATTTATTTCCAATTACCAATGTGCCAAGCACATAAGGTTTTTAGAAATATTATTACGCTCCCACTTACTTTCTTGAATTACAAGCATCTTCATTACCCATTGATGAAGTCAAAACCCCTTTGACCATTTCATCAAAACACGAAGATTCCAACTCCATTTTGCTCTCTTCTGTCCATTGCTGGAACTCTGAAGTTTGCATACCTACTAGCATCCTCTGGATCGACAAATTACTTTGGACTGTATCATATACAAGTCCTAGCTTTCATTTCCATTAGATGGAAATCCTTTTATCATCCATGTTTCATATCTCATGATTGAAATATGTATTAATTGCTAGTTCAACCCGAACCGACTTTAAGCATCGCTACGATGAAAACAACCTCATCGTATTATTTCAACAAGTCGAGCTTTATGGATAAAACATTTTATCCGTATCAGTTTTAAGTTCCATAAATATTCGTTAGACTCTAAGTCTTTTGAAAGGTGTATCAAGGTTTTAATCTTGAATCACTTATATGGAAACTAACTCGGGTTGTATTGGCATTTAGCCAATTCTGGAGTCAGGGCCCATCAACGCTTCCTTGTGTATCGTAGGTATAATGTTGTCTAACAACAATATCTCGTTTGCGCACCTGAGAGGTTTGCACGAGCCTTGCCTACGTGGTTCAGCTGCAAGTTCGACCGAAGTTCATACATTTTATTGTAGAGACTTCTATATCAGTCGCAGTAGGAAACTCTGGAATTTCTTCCAAGGTCTCTTTCCTTTGATCTGATGAAGATACTGTTTATCTCGTTGAGTTGCACTATTCTCCCACTCACCTTTTAGAAAGAACCATTCTCTTTAAAAGCACACCGTTTCGCGGCAAAACTATTTGCCTCAGTATAGTGAGGGAGGAATACCCAACATTTTGGTATAACCTACAAAGTAGCACTTGTCTGATTTGGAATAGGTTTGTAACCTTTTACACAAGCCCCATATTCCAAATGTTAAGAAAAGATATAACATGGTTGGGCGTACCATACCATGGCTTCATTTCAACAGACCCGATGTAGCTCTTTTAAGTGTAAAAGCCGCAGTCTCTAAAGCATCACTTTAAAAGGGATAATGGCAAATTTATTTATGTCATCTTTGACCTTACCATGTCATAAATGGTTTGATTACATCTCCACGGACTTTCCACTTGCAGTGGTGTTCCGGGAGGTGCATGTTTATGAAACCCCTTTCACAACTCATCATACATTCGCTAAACATGTAACTCAAATATTCCTTTGTGCAATCAAATTGCAGAAACATAATTTTCAATTTTCTTGTTACAATAACTTCTACTTCATTTTTGAGAACCTTTTGAATGATTTCAAAAGATCCAGACTTACGTCTCATCAAGTAAATATCCATATATCTACTTGAGTCATTTCTGAAGATAAATAAATCCACCACTAACAACACTTATCGGACTACACACATCAAATGTATGATCACTAATAAGTTTGTTGTTCGTTCCTTATGGCCTGTGAACGGTATTTTTTTCACTTCACTTTTAGGAGGAAAGTTGCAAGTGTCAGATGATTCAAAATCAAAAAGACTTCAAAATCCATCATAATGGAATTTTCCATGCGGGTTTCTCCAATGTGACCAAATGTAGTGCCACACTTGCGTGGTATTCTTTTAGTATTGCGACATTTAGCATCAGTGTTATGGATGTATCATATTACCCTCAATATTCATAACATACGTCCCATCGATGATGGAAGTATGGCCCTTATGTTATTCATAATACTTAACAACAATTGTTGTTTTTATGAACAACTTTTTTGCAACAAACATTGTGCAATGGGCTAGAGTGTATGAAACTCTAAAATGAATTATGAAAGTAAACCCAGAGGTATTTTATTATTATCAATATTCATAACATACATCTCATTCATAATGAAAGTATGGCCCTTGTGTTATTCATAACATCGAACATAAAAAGTTCACTTATGAACAACCTTCTTGCAAGATGCCTTATGCAATGGGATAGAGTTTGTAAAACTCTAAATGAATTATGAAAATAAATACAGACGGCAATACACCGATGGAAGGTATAGTAACATTTACTATGTTCCCTGTGTATACCTTAACCTCATTTCTAGCTAGTCTTTCAGGCCATAGTAGTTCTTACATCGAGTTGCAACAGAATGCAATCGAGCGGGCATTTTTGTGATGAACTCACAATACCCAAGAATTAGTGATTAACATGTTTAACCATAATTCGCAAGAACTATATCTTTGACCAGCCTTCTATACATCAAAAACTTGTATGACATTCATACATGAGCTGGATATTCCAGTCTTCTTTCCTTTTGCCTTTATACTTCTAGCAGTTTAACTTTTAGTATTTCTCCTACTCTCAGAAGAAGCACCCAACTTAAGAGTGGCATTAGCCCCGGACTTCCTAGGCGTGTAAGTCATACTAACACCCTTTGGACACTTCCTTTCTCTTTAAGCTGTTGTTTTATTCACCTTTCATTATATGACAGGCGTTCTTCTGGATCCCTTTCCCAACAGTCAAATGCATAGTAAACACTTTTACTAATACTTGCAAACAAACATTGCTTTGTTTGTATCTGAAAATAATTTTCAGTTCCATGAATATCATATAACTATCCCAACTTTCGAAGGTTGGGTTTCATGGAAGCAAACATATTCCACTTGACCGTAACAGAATTCTAGCTTTTGGATCAAAGGACGAGAGTCACATGATCCATAGCATTAGCGGGAGGATACGGAAAGCATGCGATAGGACAAAGTCCTTCTCGGCACTTTTGAGGACAATCCTCATATTACGGTACCAATCGTAAAGTTTTAACCAAATATTTAACAGCTATTCAATTTTAACAGGGAAGGTGGAAACGCGAGCCATTATTGTACAACTATTTTGCATATAACACTTAGACAATGTTCATAATTAATTGCACTAAGAATTAAACATGTTAATTCAACAGTGCGCTCCCACTCAAATCAATATCTCTCAAAATTGATTGTGAGTGATACAAGACCCACATTTCAATTGTTCGCCATTGGTGTAACACCACTGATGACGAAAAATCTCAACCGGTAGGCCAACTTGCCAATCACATCTCTATGTGACTCTTGTTCATCTTTCGTTGCGTGTGTTCCGAGCTCATGACGGTCATGCCTGAACGTCAAGACAACCAAGTGATCTCGCTGCGAGGTCTCAACTCACCCGCCTCACACTTCTCTAATCGTTCGTACCCGTGTGACACGGCGCACCCCGAAAAGATAGGTGCCGTGACGGTGCTACACTTGGGAGAACACTAACTACTTGGTATTTTAAGTGAGAGATCACCCTAATAAAAGCGACTACCGCGCAATCAAGAAGGGTGCATCATAAGGGATAAACATCTCAGGCAATTCATAATAGCATGATATGGTATAGCCCTTTCTGACGGAGAAGTCTTTCATTTCTTCGTCTTCGGCATTCGTGTCGGTGTTCACCTTCGCGAAGATTGCCACCACCTTGTCGATGCACCAGATAATATTGCTATCTCTATAGCTAACAAAATAATGCATTACAGCAAGGTTGACACGCAGGTCATTAAAGTGCAATCATATGGCTCCAACCATCATGCCGAATCATGACACGCAGGTCATGTTAATCAAATTACATCATATAGTCATCTCATACATAATCGAATTAGTATGAGCACTGCTATACCACATCATATGCACATCCTGCAAAACCAAGTTAGACGCCTCTAATCGGTTTATGCAAAATTTATTTTACGTGGCTTCTAAGGTTTTGACTTAAACCGCAGCGACCAACGTTTTATCATCAAGTATGATTATTCAAGTTGCTAGATTAACATCTCGGGGTGTATGAAACACGGGATAATTAAATCTCGAGCCCCATACTAAACTTCGTCATACGCATGACCCCCATGCAGATCATATCTGCAATGCCCTTTCATCTGCGAATTTCATCTTTCTTTTGACTACGGCAGAACCCAAAGAGCTGATAGCACTTCCATGATCAATCAGGATCACGGATTGCCAGAACTTTGTCAAATTCCACCATGCTGTCTCGAGATTGAGCAAACGCAAATTCTAGGGAAGCAACAAGAACCTCGGGTAACAGATTTCATCTGTCACCCGCATAAATAATTTTCAGCAATAGATCTCATCTACTACCTAATTATATTATGCAATACCCATACATCTCCATGTATTCTAGATCGAAACCTGCATCTACGCATAGCACGGCTCTTGATGCCACAGAAAACAAAAAATTTCCGACCTACGCACCAGCCCAGGACCACTATGGAGACTGCATACATGGTTTGATCTTTTTCGTTACCGACTCGTAGCGCAGCGGGAAGTAGAGTCGATGACGATCGGCGGTGCAGATCCCCGCAGCTAGGATTTACAACCTCCCAACCGCGAGGATGTATACCCTCATCTGCTCCTCAGACAGCCCTCCGGGAGGCGGTCGAACAGCCCCCCGGACGGTGTCGCGGACAGCCCTTCGGGAGGACCTTCGAAACTCGAATGGTCACTCGGACAGCCCTTCGGGAGGACCTTCGAAACTCGGACGGTCACACGGACAGCCCTTCGGGAGGCACTCACGAACTAAGACCGAAACTACGATCTCTCTACAGAGTTGCACACATACGGTGTCATCTATCCGGCAGGGCTTCACCGTCCAGAACTAGTTCCTGCCGGAACCCAGACAGCCTTACGGCTCTACGAAACTCTTTTCATGGGAGGGAGAGAAGAAGCCAGATAATGCATGGCATGTGTATGAGAGCAAGGGATGAGTGTGGAGGGCTGCCCCTCCACCTCTATTTATAGGAAATCCCAAGGGGGTAGGGTAGTTTCACAAAAAACCCAAAATGCACATGAATGAAGTCCTTCCACAAGGACCTAGGAGTGAAACCAAGGAACAAGAGGGTCCCCAAGGGGGGATACCCCATGTGGCCGGCCACACCCCCATGAGGGGCCCAAAAAATGGCTCCTATCCATCCATGTCATCCCCAAGATCTTTTGGAGCAAAGCCCCAAAAGGTGGCTTTCCATAAAGTAACCATAAAGCTGATTTTCACTATTCACGACGACATTTTTCAGCGTCTGATCGAATTGAAAATATTTATGTGGGCTAAGAACATTTCCAGTACCCATTAAAATGATTTTCAACGCGTTCCGAAACAATTCCGGTTTTAGTGATTTTCATCTGCGAAACGCATCTCAAGTGGGTCCGGCAGCTCCGGAACATTTCCGGTTTTTATCTCAGAAAATTCCAAAAAGCTTCGAGAATGATTCTGGCATCCTCCAAGAATTATCAGGCATGTGCCGAAACCAATTTGACTTAATGGTGTATCCCGAAACAACTTTTCGGTATCATCGAAACTTATCCGATGACCTCTCTCTGCGGTACGATTCCGCTGTCCGAAACTTTTCGGTGTCCGAAACTTTTTCGGTGATTTTCTCTCAGACTCCCTGTCTAGTATTCAGCAGATAGATGACCCTTAAGCGTGTGACCCTATAGGTTCGGTGAAGTATAGACATGACCCAGAACCCTTCCGATCAATGATCAACATCGGAGCTGTGGACACCCATATTGACCCCTATACCCACACGAATAAATATTCGAGTGAACCTCCAGTTGCCGTGTGCTATTCCTGTTGCTTCGCGATATGTTACAAATACCCGAGGTGAGACATGTTGGCATTCCCGTGGATCAACAACTTGTCCACTATGCTAGTTACCTCGTTACCGGTATTGTTCTCTTTTCTCGTTATCGTATTCCGGCATCCCCGTGATCAAATCACAATGTGTCTGGCCAGACGATGATGGATACCGTAACACCGAGAGGGCCCAGAGATATCTCTCCATCGTCGGAGGAGCAAATCCCAATCTTGAGCTATCAAGTTACTTGACACACTTTTCCATGAACCCGTAAGCCGCCGTAATAGCCACCCATTTACGGATGACGTTTAACAAACCCCAAAGTTCATGAAGCAAGCATGAAGAAACTCGATACTCTCATGGTCTAAGGAATCATGCAAACGTTAACCATCTCTGTGTTATGTACCAATAAACTTGTGACGAATGAATCTCATAGCATAACATCAATCCGGGTCGATTCAACACAAATGTTCTCTTAACATTGTGCCCTCAAAGTTGCTGGCATAGACATGCCCATGACCAGGAAAACAGAATCATCATGCAACACTTGAGCTAGTCTTAGAGGCCAGACTAGGAATACTTCTTACTGTTTATTATTCCACACGTGCATTTGAGTCTTCCTCCGAGCCTCGTGGATATTGCAGACTCGAGAATCATTGCAGTTATAGCATGGAACATAAACATAATTATGAACTCAGAGATAAATAATATCATTTATTATTGCCTCTAGGGCATATCTCCTACATCAAGGGGGTCCCATAAATCACCCGACCGCGTAAGGAACGCAAACTCAAGGAACATAATACCGGTATGACAGAAACTAGGGCGGCAAGAGTGGAACAAAACACCAGGCATAAGGCTGAGCCTTCCATCATTTACCAAATATATATAGATGCATTAATAAAATAAGAGATATTGTGATATCCCAACATGTCCATGTTCCAACATGGAACAACTTCAACTTCACCTGCAACTAGCAACGCTATAAGAAGGGCTGAGCAAAAGCGGTAACTTAGCCAAACAACGGTTTGCTAGGAAAAGATGGTTAGGGGCTGACATGGCAATATGGGAGGCATGGTATAGCAAGTGGTAGGTAGCGCAACATGGCAATAGAGCGAACAACTAGCAAAGCAAAGATAGAAGTGATTTCGAGGGGTGGTCATCTTGCCTGCAAGGTTCTCAGAGTTGTCGAAAGCTTGATCCTCGTAAGCGTACTCAACAGGCTCCTCGTTCACGAACTCGTCTCCCGGCTCTACCAAAGACAAGAACACAAGCAACGGAACCACAATCAACACGAGAAATGCACAAGCAACATGATGCAAAACATGTATGATATGCGAGATATGATATGCGTGCTCCGGAAGGAAAATGATGAATAAGGCAGTAACTTGGCAAACCAAGCATGCCACTGGAAAGATGAGATGATTTCGGTCGAAATTGATATAAAGATCACCGGAAACAGATGCACGGTTTGCAAATGGCAAGCAAAACAAGAATGACACGAATCTGCGATTAACAGCAAGATAGCACTTAGAACGCAACAAGTAACAATGCTACAGCACTCCAACATAGCAAAAAAGCATATGGCAGCAATCTACAGGAGATGCTTGACAAAATATGAACACTGAGCTACGGCTAGATCACAATAACAAGCTCAAACAAGCATGGCAAAAGTGCAAAGGATAACAGGATCACAGACTTAGTGAAATTACTGGACATGGCAGAAAACAGCATCAGGTAGCAATGTTCAGAGCACGAAACCAACATGCTACAGGAACTTAACATGGCAAAACAAGGCATGGTAGTCTTCTACTAAATGCATATGACAAAAGTCCCTTACTGACCCTAAGCCAAAAAGGAACAGAAGCCATCGGCGACACTGTCGGCGTTCTGGGAACGTGGGTCCCCAGACTTGCCTGCCTGCGGCCCACAACGTGGCTAAGCTAGTAGGCCGTACGGCCCATCTTCATCAACAAGGCATCCAAGACCCTCGTGAGGGTCCAAGCCTCGCGAGGCGGACGATGCAAGACCTCCTCTGGAGTAGCCTAGCCAGGCAGGCTCACGAGGAGCGGAGATATTAAGGCGGGGAAAACCTCACAAGGCTCTCATGACATGAGCCATGACGAACGGCGCCAGGCGGGCGCCAGCGCGCGCAGCGTCCTTATTTCCTCTTTAGTGCTAAGGAGGCCAGCGCGGGCGAAGAGTACCGAGGCATCAGGCAAAGGTTGCTATATTGGTGCAACGAGACCAAGACCAGGAGGACGGCAAGACGGAGGTCATCGTGGAGCCCAAGACGGCGTCACCACCAGAAGCTTTTCACAGGCGAAGACCACTTTTGTCAGGATAGCTTGTACTAGCTGTCCCCCTTCAAATTTGCCCGCCGTTGTTGGCTCCCTTCCCGCTCAACATTTGGGAAGAGGACCAGGGCCTCTATAAATAGGTCTAGCCACCACAGTAGTAGCCATCAAATCCAGAGACGCGCACAAGCTCGTACGCACAAGAACACCTCAACCTCGGGAGGCTGTTCTCCCCTTGTATTGTTCATCATCAGCCCAAGAGGCAATCCACCACCACCACACTGGAGTAGGGTATTACACCAGAACGGTGGCCCGAACCAGTATAAACCACGTGTCTTTCTGTGTTGCGAGTTCGTCGAGTTCGTCCGCGAGATCTTAGCGAGCTAGGGCGTAGATCGGTAGGAGGGAAAGGCTTCGCGCGCACCCCAGTGTTCGAACCTTATGGGTTTGCCGGAACCCCACATCCGACAGACACCACCACTTTCAAGCACAGCTCAGCCTCGGGAGGAGCTCCCACACCCTCCTGCTGCAGGAGCCCCAGCCTGTGGCGCGACCTCAGGAGCTCGCTTGCTCTTGGCACGCGAGCCTCAGGAGGGATGTTGGACCAAGGAATTCAAGGAATATCTGATGCAAGGGGCACTGCCGGAGAAGGAGGAGGATGCAGAGCATGTAGTTCGGCAAGCCACGGCGTACTGCATCTAGGACGGTGAGTTGTACAGGAAGCGGACGAACGACGTTTCTCTGCGCTGCATTTCCAGGGACCAGGGGAAGGAGCTGCTAACTGACATACACGGTGGGGACTGCAGGCACCACTCGTCATTGCGGACCCTCGTCGGCAAAGTGTTCCGTAGTGGGTTCTACTGGCCCACTGCGCTCAACGACTTAGCTGAGCTGGTGAAGTCCTGCGAAGCCTGCCAGTTCCACGCCAAGCAGATCCATCAGCCGGCTCAGGGCCTCTAGACCATTCCGCTCACGTGGCCGTTCGCGGTCTGGGGGCTGGACATCTTGGGCCCATTCCCTCGAGCGCCTGGGGGCTACCGCTACCTCTACGTTGCCATCGACAAGTTCACCAAGTGGGCGGAACTGGAAGTTGTCTACACCATCCCAGCTGGCTCTGCTGTCAAGTTCATCAAGAGCCTCGTGAGCCGCTTTAGGGTCCCCAACCGTATCATCACAGATAATGGTTCGCAGTTCACTGGTAACCTCTTCAAAACCTAATGTGCTAACCTTGGAATGCAGATTTGCTACGCTTCGGTGGCGCACCCCAGGAGCAATGGTCAGGCCGAACGCGCCAACGCGGAGGTCCTGAGGGGCCTCAAGGCCAGGACCTTCAAGAAGAAGCTCGAGGCCTGTGGCAGGGGCTGGCACGATGAGCTCCAGTCTGTGTTGTGGTCCATCCGCACCACCGCCACCAAGCCAATGGGCGAGACCCCGTTCTTCCTTGTCAACGGAGTTGAAGCGGTCCTTCCTCACGAGGTCAAGCATCGCTCCGCGCAGGTCCTGGCGTTCGATGAAACGCAGTAGGACGCCATGCGAGGGATGGACCTTGTGCTGGGGGAGGAACGTCGTCGCGAAGCTGCACTAAGGGCGGCAGGGTACCACCATGCGTTGCGGCGATACCACTGCCGCAACATCCGCTCCAGGACACTCGAGGCGGGCGACCTCGTCCTGAGGCGGGTCCTCTCTAGGGAAGGGCTGCACAAGCTCTCACCCATGTGGGAGGGCCCGTTCAGGGTCGTCCATGTCTCCAGGCCTGGCGCCGCGCGCCTGGTGACGCAGGACGGGACACCCATCTAGAACGCCCTGAACATCCAATACCACTGGAAGTTCTACCCATGAAGCAAGGCCCAGAGCCCGTGAAGAAAGGCCCAGAGCTTGTGAAGAAGGCCCGGTGCCTATGAAGAATCGCCGCCCGTGACACTCTCACGTAATAATGAGTGGGGTTGTACACGCCCCGGAGTCTCAAGAGCGCCGGCCTCAGGCCCTGGGCTCCCTCACACGCCTAGTGGCAGCACTTAGCTCCACGCCGGTGAGAAGACTTGAAGACTAGACTAGGTGCCGGACGCGGCTTTTCGTTTGCTTTCCAAAGTTGGTTCGTTTTTCCTTAGTTGAAGTTTGCTTCTGGTGTCGCTTTTCCTTAATCGAAGTTTGTTTCTAGTGTTCTTTGCTAGTTCGATTCCCCCGTCTCTTACCGCATTCTTCGGCTTTGGTTCACACTTATTCTCTCCCGCATACCTCGCGACGGGGCTAGGCAGGTGCCCTCGCGAGCATTTTCTCTCTCTGACTTCTCTTGAGCATTTTTCCTTCCCTCTGCCTTCTCGCGAGCCACCCTCATTCGAGCCCGAAAGCTGGTGCACCTCTCCTAATCCGTGCCCCTCGGGTATCGCAATACAAAGCGCCGGGTCAAGGCTTGGGTGAGCGACAAGTCTCCCGGCAAACTCCCTAACGAATTTCTTGCAGTTCCTGAGCAATCGCGGACCACAGGGTCAAGATGGACACAAGGAAACAAACGCCTCGTGAGGAGGAGGGCGCCCAAGCGCACCAGGCTAAGTTATCTTCGCGCAAAATAGCAACACAACACTGAAACAACAAGCGTAGCTTAATAGTTAATAAGTTCGATACACGCCCCTCCGGGCCCATGCTGGTTTCATTTCAATGCAGGAAGGAAAATGGGAATAAGACAAAAGCGGCGCTCGCCACCACAGCAGCCAACCGGGGCAGGGCCCAGGCGACGTCCCGGGACTAGTCGGACCCCTCCTCGGGCTTCACCGATGCGCGGCGACGAGACGACCCGCTACCACCCTCGAAGGAGGCGCAACGGCATGGAGGCTGGTCAAGGCCGCTGCTGCTGGAACTGTCGCCACGGGAGGAGGTACCATAGCCAGACGAGGCGCGGCCGGCGGGTTCGTCCTTCTCCTCGTCCCGACCATCGCCAAGGCCGAGCACCTCCTCGCCGTCGTTCACCTCGGGGTAGCATCCGGCATGGCAACCACCTTCCTCGAACACCCTCACGCAGAGGGTTGCGTCGCCGTCAAACTTGAAGTGGAGGGTGCACCGCCTGCCCAGGCCGCGCGCGCGGGCGAACGTATGCCAACCGCGGGCCAGAGCTATGTTGCCCGCGACGGAGACCTTGACCGCGACCCAAGAAGCCCGGCTGCAGCAACCGTCTGCCTGTAGCGAGAACCCACCTGGACCAGAGGCCGGCAGCTCGTCAGCAAAGAAGCGGGGGAGCTGGAGCCAGCTGTCCGCTGGATCCTCCGACCAGAGAACAAACTCCGGTAGCACCTCTGACGCATGGAACCGCGGTCGGGGGGGGGGGGGGGGGCGCAACCACGGCGCGTCTCCTCTCGTTGACAGGACTGCCGCGACCAGCGCGACTCCTGCCCCGCGCCGAGGCACCACCCCGAGAGCCGGGGGCCTTGGCGGGAGTCGCGACATGCTTGCGGGGACGGCCACGTCCTCCCTTGGGCGCTGGGGAGCCGCGTCCCTCCCGAGGGGCCTTGCCTTTCTCCGTGGCGGACAACCTCTTCGACGGTGCCATTGCTGCCAACGGTGGAGCAGATAGGAAGAAGCGAGCGAGCTAGGAAGAGATGGGCGACGGGGGCTCCACCCCCCTCCCCATTTATAGCGGAAGAAGGCCAACCGGCGCCTCCCACGATCACAGGTAATGATGATTTTCCTTGTATGTCGCAGGGACTTGTCAAATCGAGCAGTTGCCGAGGCAGCATGGGGAAGCGGAGACACCCACGTCCAATCAACCGCCACGCATCAACTGAGGCTGCAGGCTTTTGGGGCCCGCGGCGCTCCGTGCTTGACCTTTGGCTTCGCCACGAAGCTAAGCCTGAGCGCGCCTTGGGCCCGGGGGCTACTGTCGGCCTCCTGGGAACGGGGGTCCCCATACTTGCCTACCCACGTCCCACGGCGTGGCTATGCGAGCAGTCCTGTACGGCCCATCTTCATCGACAAGGCATTCGAGACCCTCGCGAGGGGCCAAGCCTCACGGGGCGGACGACCCAAGACCTCCTCCGGAGCGGCCACGCTCGGCAGGCTCACGAGGAGCGGAGATATCAAGGCGGGGGAAACCTCGCGAGGCTCTCGTGACGTGAGCCATGACGATCGACACCAGGCGGGCGCCAGCGTGCAGTGTCCTGGTTTCCTCTTTGGTGCTAAGGAAGCAGGCGCAGGCGCGGAGTACCAAGGCATCAAGTAAAGGTTTCCATATGAGTGCAATGAGACCAAGACCAACTGGACGACAAGGCGGAGGTCACCATGGAGCCCAAGACGGCGTCACCACCAGAGCCTTTTGCAGGCGAAGACCACTTTTGTCAGGATAGCTTGTACTAGCTTTCCCCTTTCAAATTGCCCGCCGTTGTTGGCTCCCTTCCCGCTCAATATTTGGGGAGAGGACCAGGGCCTATATAAGTAGAGCTAGCCACCACCATAGGGGGGAACCAACTCATTCAGAGGCACCTCACCCACACAAGTCCGTCGAGCTCAAGAACACCTCAACCTCAGGAGGCTGTTCTTCCCCTTGTACTGTTCATCATCAGCCCAAGAGGCAATCCACCACCGACACACTGGAGTAGGGTATTACACCACAAGGGTGGCCCGAACCAATATAAATCTCATGTCCTTCTGTGTTACGAGTTCGTCGAGTTCGTCCGCGAGATCTTAGCGAGCTTGGGCGTAGATCGGTAGGAGGGAAAGAACTTCGCGCGCACCCCAGAGTTCGAAACTTAAGGGTTTTGCCGGAACCCCAGATCCGACAACCGCCCTCAAGGGTCCCTTAGTGGAATTATAGCATCTTGCATTGTGCGAGGGCGTGAGGAGATTACGGTGGCTCTAGTGGCTTCTTGGGGAGCATTGTGCCTCCACACCGCTCCAAACGGAGATTAGTATCCGCAAGGGTGTGAACTTCGGGATACATCGTCGTCTCTGCGTGCCTCGGTTATCTCTTACCCGAGCCCTTTACTTATGCACTCTACTTTGCGATAGGCATATTGTTTCTTGTCATATATCTTGCTATCACCTAGATGTTTATCTTGCTTAGCATAAGTTGGTGGTGGACGTAGGTGAGCATAGTCATTTTAGGTTTTGTGCTTGACAAATTAACTGCTAGTTTTATTCCGCATTTGTTCAATCCTTAACCATAATTATTTTAAAGCGCCTATTCACCCCCCTCTAGCCGACATCCACGATGTTTCAATTGGTACCAGAGCCTCGTCTCTCTTTTTAAGGTTTAACTGCCTAGAGAGTAAGGATGTCGACTAGGGGTTTAGGATTATCTGATACTCTTAGTTTCGATGGCACAAATTTTGATGTTTGGGTAATTCGCATGCTTAATCTCTTTAGGGTCATGGACCCAAATTTAGAGCAAATTGTAGATATGGGTTTTTCTCCTCCAAAGGATCCCCAAAATTTATCTTTAGAGGATGAGAAAAACTCTTATCTAAATGCTCAAGCTTCTAATGTGCTTTTTGATACTTTGATCAATGTAGTTATATTTCAACTCATGCCATTTTGGGATGCTCATGAGTTGTGGACAAAGCTTCAAGATAAATATGGCGTGTCCAAGTTTTGTGGGGATGAATGTTCTCCCTCTACCTTCAGCCGTGTTGTGTTCTCAACTTCTTCTAGTTCACCTACATGTGGTTTGCCACAAGGTAACGAAATGGTGATTAGTGTTGGTCATTGCAATGATGATAGTGTGCTTATCGTTGATGATCCCTCATCTTTCGACTTCAACACTTTGAGCTCTCGAAATGTTTCACATGCTTGTGTTGATAGTCCTTGCATATCATGTAGAAATTGCTTGACTAAATCTCATGATGATTTCCTTGCTATGTCTTGTTGCCATGATAAAAATGCATCTATTTCCTCGAATTTTTGTGCTAACAATGTAGAGGAAACCCAACACCCGATGGAACAAGAGTGGTGCTTCAAGGGATCCTACATCATCATCTATTGCGTTTTGTCTTATGGCTAAGGCTTCAAAGGTATCTCCCACTTTGAATCGAAAACATATCACGTGATGATGATGTTGATAATGATGAAGAGAATGATAATGTTACCTCCTTCAAAATTAAGGGGAAATGATTTTTAAAGCTCTTCATAAGAATAAAATTGCTCGTTCGAACTTCATGGAAATCATGTCCATTGCCATTGAGGGCAAGAAATATATAGAGGAGTTGGAATCTCATCTAGAGGAGCATGAGGTCACCATTGAGAAAATGGAAGGTCATGAGCGTGATTACGCTAATGAGATCGCCGACCTCTTGCAAGCTCTTGAACTTGAACAAACCAACAAGGAATATCTTGAGGAAACTTTTGCTCTAGAACTATCTGGAATAAAGGAATCCCGTGTCTCGCGGGATATCCGCGGCCACCTATGGGACTGGGTGGCCCCTTGCTGGTTCGGCGAGGGCACGTCACATTGCACAAAGAGCATATCAGCGTGCGGCAGCACGGCAGAGAGCACACAAGCAATTTACCTAGGTTCGGGTCGCCATGGGGCGTAAGACCCTACTCCTGCCTTGATGGATTGATGGTCGAATGAGTGTGGTGACATGTAGTACACTTGCCCGGCAGGGTTTGCCTCGGGACCGCAACGACTACACGCGTATGGTGGCTTGGGTTCATCAACTTTCCAACCCCCCCTACGAGTGCCATGGGCCTCCTTTTATAGATTAAGGGGTCACCACAGTGGCAAAGTTGTCATTATCCACTGATATGATAGCGAACAGTGCTATCATACCTAACTCTACAGGCTGACCGGGTGCATTAAATGCACCGCTTAGTGTCACATCACTGGTTTCCCGGCAAGGCTTGCCGGGCTGTCTTGCCAGCTTCGCATCTGTTCTCTTAACACGTCATAGGACGGGTGTCATCTGGGGGTTTCTTCTGTAGGAAATGGCTGCCATGTGGCGAATGGGTGCCACTTAATCATCTTGCGGCTTAACACTGCACTAATTGACGACGTGAGTCGTGTTTGAGTGGTTGGTGGGGTGGTTCTTCCCCCACGAGCCCCGGTAGGCTCTGTCGAGGAGCCTTGATTGTTTGCTTCTGGTGGTGGCCTCGCCCCTTGCCGAGCTCGCCTTCCAGGCAAGGGAGGCCCTTGTCTTGATGATATCTTGCTCCTCTGGCTCGATCTTGGTCCCTTTGGGCTGCATGTTGGTTCTTCAAATCTCTTGGTTCTTTAGCACTCTAGCTTGTCCTTGGCTTGTCCGTGCACGAGTCAGGGGAAAATGTCAGCCCTTATATATTTTTCCCAAAATAAGCCCCCGGGCCTGAGCCACATGTGTCGCGTGGCACGTTGAGTTAGGCCCCAAACAGTGCGCGGACACGTGGCAGGAGAGGGTTGTGCGCGACGGTTTGCCACAATGACTAGTCAATCCAACATCCACTTTCGCGCAATTACTGCGCATCGTGGGGTCGTGGGACTGTTGTAGTTAAGGTAAAATGGTAACTTTCTAAAGCGTCGCGCCTCTGTCCCACTTTTCCTCTTTAAGAACAGGGAGAATCGGGGCGGTGCGATTCACCTGTTTCTTGCCCCGCTCCTCCACCTTCTTCCTTCGCAAGCCAAGCGACAGTTCCTCATCTCGCTTCTCCTTCCACCGCCACTCAAGGAATCCCTCCCCTCTTCGCGTTGCCGCGGCAATGGGGAAGAAACCCGTGAAGTAGTCGATGACCGTGGTGAAGGAGACCGCCGCCGAGGGGAACAAGTGGTCGGCAGAGCTGAACAAGAAACGGAGCGAGGATGTTGTCTTTGTTCCACCCTCTTTGAGCGGGCCCATCCTTCAGGCGAAGTACGGGTATTTGTGGGGGCGGCCCGTCGAGAAAGGGCATGGGGCGCCCGTGGTCTACGAAGCGGGCGAGGTGAATCCCCCCGATTCTTATAGATTCTTTGCTGCTTAGTTCATCTGCGGTCTCTGTCCCCCCTTTTTTGGGTTCTTCGAGGCGATCATGAACTTCTATGGGTTCCATCTCCTTGATTTCACGCCCAATGCGTTGGCGACCATGGCCATCTTTGCGCATTTGTGTGAGAATTTCATCAAAGTGATGCCCAATGTGGATCTGTTTCGGCATTACTTCGTCCCGATGGTCGAGAGCAAAGTCAGCTGCTCCGGAATCATCAGTTGGATGCCACGATCGAAGAGGATGATTTGGGACTACCTCCCCGGTTTCCAACGCGAGAGATGGGATGAATGGTGAGGGGATTGGTGCTGGATCCAGGAAAAGGAAGCCCCTTATTTTTGCGAAGCGCGGAAGGCATGCATTGAGAGCGGCAAAGATTGGAGCCTGAGAGGACTCACCGAGGATAGGCTGGGCCCAGCAATCAACATGATCACTCGCCTGGCGGCTGCCGGGTTAACTATTGAACATGTGGGGGCAGATTTCCTTCTCCGCCGCATCTCACCGCTGCAGGAGAGGGACAGGCCTGCGTGGCAGTATGGCGGTGCCGCGGATAGGATGAGGTTGCTGCCGGGGCTGGCCAACAATTTGTCAGTTTATGGCCATGCTTGGTTATGCGACCAACTATTTGGTCGCTTCGAGTTGTTTAAGCTCCCGGAAACCGTCGTTCCTCTGAACATCAATTCTGCCTGGGATCAAATATTGAAGTGGATGCGGGACTGCAATGCTGAGGGAGTAACGAGCACTTGGCAGCTTGCTTCCCTTGACGAAGAGCTCCAGTGGTCGAGTACTTTGGTGGAGAAGGCCACCAGGGCTAAAGATGGAATGTATAAACGCACCTCCGCTGCAGAGGTAGCGTATATTCTGAAGAGATTCGCGGAGGACAAGGCTTCCCGTCGCGCAGAAATGGAGAAGGCCGCAAAGGCCGGGAAAGGCAAAGGCAAGGCTGGGAACGGGAGCTCTTCCCAGGGTGGCAGCGAGGCGCAAGCCACGGAAGATACTATGGGGGAAGAGTTTGCCGGGGATAACTTCGCCGGGCTAGGCGCTCTAGCCACGGCAGCAAAGAAGCTCCAGGAGGGAGAGGAGGCAGTGAGGGAGGGGGCGCGGCAGCGGCCCCTAAAGAGGAATGGCTTATGGCAGGACCGCAAGCCCCCGCAATGGACCCAGACTAGCATACCCGTAGGCGCGCCGCAGCCCGGGGAGCGGCGACCTCCAACCCAGCGCCACCCGCCAAGAAGGTGAAGAAGATCTGCACCAAGTCCCCCAAGGCCGAGGTGGTGTGTCGCCAATCCCCCCATCTTGCTCAGGCCAAGGCACCTTCCGCCAAACGGCCGGTGGCCTCGGAGGAGTCCAGCCCCCGCTCTGGCTCGAGCTCTTCACAACTCTTGCCTTCCCCGGAGCTCTTGATGTCACGGCAGGCACTGAGGCTGCCGGGGAGTTCCACCCTTCCGTCTCTGAAGAGAGGACGGGAGTCCCCTCGTCCCATGGAGTTCAATTTGAACTCCATGCTTATTGCGGAAGAGTAAGGAGGATTTCTCTTTGTGGTAGATATCTTCCTAAGCAGATTTGAATGCTTTTGCCGACTAACCTCTTGTTCTTGTTGTTGCTGGCAGGGAAGTGTCAGAGGAGACAGAGACCCTCATCCATCATTCCTGGAAGAGACTCCGGCGCCTCGGGTCGCTGGAGGGTGTAGAGGTCTCGGCTTCGGCGGGGAAGGATGCAGAAGATCCCGTGTCGAGCCCCCAACCCAGCCCCCGATCTGGGAGCGGAGACTTGACCCCGCCCACCGGAGATGATGGAGATAGCCTTTCTGCCCCTTCACGCGGAGGAGGGGGCGAGGTAACGCAGGGCGAGCCACTCCTGCAGGAGCATGTGTTCACTGCCGCTCAAGCCGAAGATTTCATCGTGGAATCTTCCACGACCGAGACGGCGGAGAAGGCTGCTGAGTCTACCCCGACAGAGGATGAAGCTTGTGACCCGGCAACGGTTGTTGCCAGGGAAATAGAGACCTCTGCCCGGCAGACTTCCCAAGTATCTAGCTTAACCCTTCTTTTCTTTTATACTCTGGCTGCGTCCATTGGCTTTTTTATTCGCTTCGAGACTTCTATTCCTTCGTTTGTTCACTGGCCCCTTCCATCTGCAGCCCCCTAGGCTGAAGAACTAGACTTGTTGGAGGTGGTGGCGGACATACAGGAGGTCCACCGCTGATGAAGCCGCGAAGGTCGCGGCTACTGAGGGGTAGGATCTCGCTGCCGGGGGAACACAAGGTTCCTTGGCAGTGGTGATGCATTCTCTAGAGAGCGCCCCGGTAGAGGAAGTGGTTATCGAGGCGAAGATTCCTCTTCAATCCATGGGTCCACTCCCCTCCTCCGGGGGCGCTGCTGATGCCCCACCGTCTTCCTCGAACACGCTGGCCGTGGTGCCGTTGTTGCCTGATATCGGAGCCCACGGCCCCTCCTTGACAGACGCAGAGCTTGATGAAGAGCTTCAGCGTCTTTTGGCACTGCTACCTCTTGAGCATGCGTTGGTTTTTCCCTTGAAGAGGAAAGGGTGATGCAGCAAAGTAGCATAAGTATTTCCCTCAGTTTTTGAGAACCAAGGTATCAATCCAGTAGGAGGCCACACGCAAGTCCCTCGTACCTACACAAACAAATAAGAACCTTGCAACCAATGCGATAAAGGGGTTGTCAATCCCTTCACGGCCACTTGCAAAAGTGAGATCTGATAGAGATGATAAGATAATATTTTTGGTATTTTTATGATAAAGATTAAAAGTAAAGAAAGCAAAATAAACGGCGATAGAAATAGCTAGTTGACGGGAGATTAATATGATGGAAGATAGACTCGGGGGCCATAGGTTTCACTAGTGGCTTCTCTCAAGATAGCATAAGTATTACGGTGGGTGAACAAATTACTGTCGAGCAATTGATAGAAAAGTGCATAATTATGAGAATATCTAGGCATGATCATGTATATAGGCATCATGTCCGTGACAAGTAGACTGACTCCTTCCTGCATCTACTACTATTGCTCCACACATCGACCGCTATCCAGCATGCATCTAGAGTATTAAGTTCATAAGAACAGAGTAACGCATTAGGTAAGATGACATGATGTAGAGGGATAAACTCAAGCAACATGATATAAACCCCATCTTTTTTGTCCTCGATGGCAACAATACAATACGTGTTGTTTCCCCTACTATCACTGGGATCGAGCAACGCTAGATTGAACCCAAAGCTAAGCACTTCTCCCATTGCAAGAAAGATCAACCTAGTAGGCCAAACCAAACTGATAATTCGAAGAGACTTGCAAAGATAACCAATCATACATAAAAGAATTCAGAGAAGATTCAAATATTGTTCATAGATAATCTTGATCATAAACCCACAATTCAACGGATCTCGACAAACACACCGCAAAAAGAGTTACATCAAATAGATCCCCAAGAAGATCGAGGAGAACTTTGTATTGAGATCCAAAGAGAGAGAAGAAGCCATCTAGCTAATAACTATGGACCCGAAGGTCTGTGGTAAACTGCTCGCACATCATCGGAGAGGCTATGGTGTTGATGTAGAAGCCCTCCATGATCGATGCCCCTTCCGGCAGAGCACCGGAAAAGGCCCCAAGATGGGATCTCATGGGTACAGAAGGTTGCGGCGGTGGAATTAGGTTTTCGTGGTGCTCCTCGATGGTTTCGGGGTACGTAGGTATATATAGGAGGAAGAAGTAGGTCGGTGGAGCCACGAGGGGCCCACGAGGGTGGAGGGCGCGCCCAGGGGGATAGGCGTGCCCACTGCCTCGTGGCCTCCTCGTTGATTGCTTGACGTCCACTCCAAGTCCTTTGGATCACGTTTGTTCCAAAAATCACGCTCCCGAAGGTTTCATTCCGTTTGGACTCTGTTTGATATTCCTTTTCTGCGAAACACTGAAATAGGCAAAAAAACAACAATTTGCACAGGGCCTTGGGTTAGTAGGTTAGTCCGAAAAATAATGTGAAAGTGTATAAATAAGCCCATTAAACATCCAAAACAGAATATATAATAGCATGGAGCAATAAAAAATTATAGATACGTTGGAGACGTATCAAGCATCCCCAAGCTTAATTCCTGCTCGTCCTCGAGTAGATAAATGATAAAAACAGAATTTTTGATGTGGAATTCTACCTAGCATATTTCTCAATGTAATTTTCTTTATTGTGGCATGAATGTTTAGATCCGAAAGATTCAAGATAAAAGTTTATTATTGACATAAAAATAATAATACTTCGAGCATGCTAACCAAGCAATTATGTTTTCTCAAAATAACATAGCCAAAGAAAGCTTATCCCTACAAAATCATATAGTTTGGCTATGCTTCATTTTCGTCACACAAAATGCTCTCATCGACAACCCCGATGACAAGCCAAGCAATTGTTTCATACTTAGCCTTTTCAAACTCTTTCAACTTTTACGCAATATATGAGCGCGAGCCATGGACATAGCACTATGGGTGGAATAGAATATAATTATTGAGGTTGTGTGAGAAGACAAAAAGGGAGAAAGTCTCACATCGACGCGGCTAATAAACGGGCTATGGAGATGCCCATCAATTGATGTGAATGCAAGGAGTAGGGATTGCCATGCAACGGATGCACTAGAGCTATAAATATATGAAAGCTCAACAAAATAAACTAAGTGGGTGTGCATCCAACTTGCTTGCTCACAAAGATCTAGGGCATTTGAGTAAGCCCATTGTTGGAATATACAAGCCAAGTTCAATAATGTGAAATTCCCACTTGTATATGGAAGTGACAAAATAGGAGACTCTCTATCATGAAGATCATGGTGCTATTTTGAAGCACAAGTGTGGTAAAAGGATAGTACCATTGTCCCTTCTCTCTTTTTCTCTCATTTTTTTATTTGGGCCTTCTTCTTTTTTTTGGCCTATTTTCTTTCTCTTTGTTTCTTTCGTCCGGAGTCTCATGCCGACTTGTGGGGGAATCATAGTCTCCATCATCCTTTCCTCACTTGGGACAATGCTCTAATAATGATGATCATCACACTTTTATTTACTTACAACTCAAAGGTTACAACTCAATACTTAGAACAAAATATGACTCTATGTGAATGCCTCCGGCGGTGTACCGGGATATGCAATGAATCAAGAGTGACATGTATGAAAGAATTATAAAGGTGGCTTTGCCACAAATACGATGTCAACTACATGATCATGCAAAGCAATATGACAATGATGATGCGTGTCATAATAATCTGAACGGTGGGAAGTTGCATGGCAATATATCTCGGAACGGCTATGGAAATGCCATAATAGGTAGGTATGGTGGCTGTTTTGAGGAAGATATAAGGATGTTTATGTGTGATAGAGCGTATCATATCACGGGGTTTGGATGCACCAGCGAAGTTTGCACCAAGTCTCAAGGTGAGAAAGGGCAATGCACGGTACCGAAGAGGCTAGCAATGATGGAAGGGTGAGAGTGCGTATAATCCATGGACTCAACATTATTCATAAAGAACTCACATACTTATTGCAAAAATCTACAAGTCATCAAAACCAAGCACTACGTGCATGCTCCAAGGGGAATAGATTGGTAGGAAAAGACCATCGCTCGTCCCCGACCGCCACTCAAATAGAAAGCGATCAAAGAATACCTCATGCTTCAAATTTGTCACACAATGTTTACCATACGTGCATGCTACGGGACTTGTAAACTTCACACAAGTATTTCTCAATTTCACAATTGCTCAACTAGCACACCTCTAATATTACCACCTTTATATCTCAAAACAACTATCAAGAATCAAACTTCTCTTAGCATTCAATGCACTTTGTAAACTACCATGCTGTTCTAAAAGACTCTCAAAATAATATAAGTGAAGCCTGAGAGATCAATAATTTCTATAAGATATAGCCACCACCGTGCTCTAAAAGATATAAGTGAAGCACTAGAGCAAAATTGTTTAGCTCAAAAGATATAAGTGAAGCACATAGAGTATTCTAATAAATTCCGATTAATGTGTGTCTCTCTCAAAAGGTGTGTACAGCAAGGATGATTGTGGTGAACTAAAAAGCAAAGACTCAAATCAAACAAGAGGCTCCAAGCAAAACACATATCATGTGGTGAATAAAAATATAGCTCCAAGTAAAGTTACTGATGGACGAAGACAAAAGAGGGGATGCCTTCCGGGGCATCCCCAAGATTAGGCTTTTGGTTGTCCTTGGATTTTACCTTGGGGTGCCTTGGGCATCCCCAATCGTTGGCTCTTGCCACCCCTTGTTCCATAATCCATCAAATCTTTACCCAAAACTTGAAAACTTCGCAACACAAAACTTAACAGAAAATCTCGTGAGCTCCGTTAGCATAAGAAAACAAAACACCACTTCAAGGTACTGTAATGAACTCATTCTTTATTTATATTGGTGTTAAACCTACTGTATTCCAACTTTTCTATGGTTCATAAACTCCATTACTAGCCACAGATTCATCAAAATAAGCAAACAACACACGAACAATAGAATCTGTCAAAAGCAGAATAGTCTGTAGTAATCTGTAACTAACGCAAACTTCTTAAACTCCAAAAACTCTAAAACAAATTTCTGGACGTGAGGAATTTATCTATTAATCATCTGCAAAAAGAATCAACTAAATAGCTGTAACGCCCCAAGACCGACGCTCCAGATGCCTTCCTTGTTTTTCGTTATCGTCGCGTGTATTTATTTGTTTGTTGCATTCATCATC
The DNA here is from genome assembly GCF_018294505.1 of Triticum aestivum. Classification (NCBI taxonomy): domain Eukaryota; kingdom Viridiplantae; phylum Streptophyta; class Magnoliopsida; order Poales; family Poaceae; genus Triticum; species Triticum aestivum. The sequence goes on along the minus strand of NC_057808.1, from coordinate 417,317,417 downwards.
GCATCATACGCATTGCATCTGCTTGTTTTCTTAAACTCGTGGTCCGTTCGTAGTTCCCACTTCTCCCTGTTGCCTTCGTTGTCCCTTCGAGACCAACCGTTCTTTTGTTGTCCGACCGTCTGAGCCTCTCTGCACAATGCACAAAACCCCTTCTCGCGCGCGTCCGAAACTTGTCCCGAACCCGACCCGCTCAGTCATCACCGTTGGGTCCGGATCATCCCCAAACATCTATAAGACATCTCCGTTTTCTTAATTGAACTTCCTAACCTATTTTTTTCTCGACCGTCCGATTTAAATCAGAGTGTCCTAACCTAGTTCTATTTCCCTATATATAGTCCACCCACGTACCTAATCTAGCCTAACCCTAAAACCTAGGAGGTTTGTCCCTCCCGCCGCCGCTCCTCTTCCACCTCGGGATCTCCTCCCGATCCAAATTCTCTCCGACCCTCTCCCTTGATTTCCGCCGCCACCCAACCAGTGCACTCCATCCGATCCATCCACCCACCTCGATCTGCCAGCCACAGCCGCCACTCCTCTCCTCGATCTTCTCCAACCCAGCCGCCCGAGAATCTCTTCCTCGCCGGTGTTTTTCCGTCAGAGTTTGCCGGCCGGAGCAGCAACAGCCACCACAAGGAACTGCCTCGCGCCCTCGCCTCTCCTTCCTCCTTCCTCGCATTTCTCTTTCGGTCGCTCACGCATGGCTCTCTGTCTCTTCCAACGCAGGACGCCCGCCATGGACAGCGTCTCCCCAGCAGCTCGCGTTGCCGTCCTCTGTCGCTTGCTCCGCCCAAGTCTTCGTCACCTCCATGCCGAGCAGCAGCTCGCCGGAGCACGAGCGCCACCTGGTCAGCCTCCCTCTGCCCGTCCCTCTCCTTCGCCTATCTTGTTCCTCCCTGTCTGACTCTCGTTTGAATTTCTTCCCCCCCCCATGGCCTTGCAGCTTCCGCCGCCTCCCTGCCAAGTCCGTTCCACCGGAGTCCCTTGAAGCAGCCGCCCTGGATCTCATCTCCGGCCCCGTCCACGACCTCCCCGACCCGCGCCGCCGCGAGCCGCCTCCTTCCCTTGGATCCTCGCCGCCCCTTCGCCCTGCTCGCCTCCTCTGCTTCGTTCGAGCAGGGAGGACGACACACCTCTGCTCGCTGAGTTGACCGCGCCTTCCTCGCCTACGTGGACCGCGACCACGACTTAGGCCCAGCGCGCCAGCCTCCCTTGCCGGCCTCACCTCACCGTCGAACTGGGCCGTGGCCCATGGTGAGCAGCCCCCCCAGCACCCTCCTGTTTCTTTTTTTCCGCTGTTGGGCCAGCAGTTTTGGCCCGCATATTTTTTTTCAGTCCAGCGATTTTACCTATTATCCGGAGATTGCAGTTTTACAAAAAAACCCTCAAACATCATGCATATAATAACTCATTAACCGTGCATCATATGTAAATAATTTGTATATGTAAAATGCTCAAAAATTTGTGTAGTTTAATAATATGTCACTTTCATCCATGTTTAAATTGTTTAACTTGATGTTTGTTTAATTTTGTATAAATGCCATGTTAAAATGATTTATTTCATAACTAAATAACCGTAGCTCCGAATTTAATAAACTTTATATGTAAATGGGGTAGAAAAATGCATAGATTAACATGGAGCACTTTGTTTTACTGTTTAACAACATTAAAATACGTTTTAGGAAGAACAGTACCAAATCTAAAATATGCACATGAGGATTTTCTAGAATTGTTGTTTGTTGTTCCGGCCTCATTTAAACTTGCCTAAATAGTTAGTTTACTTATGCTTCACCCCTTGCCATGTTGAATAACAGTTAATATTGTTGGGTACATAAACGAGAGAGAACTAAATAATTGATGTGGTGTCTCGTCAATATGCAACTCGTTGCATATTGAGCTCCACTTAATTTGTAGTGTAGTTTGTTGCACTTTATCATGCCATGCCTCATTAAATCGGACTTGCATCATACTTGATTGTGCATCATGCCATGTTGATGTGATGGTTGTTTACCATGTTGTTTTCTTCTCTCGTTACCTTCGGTTTCGTTCCGGAGTTGTGAGGATTCGTTCGACTACGTCCGTTTGCCTTCTTCATGGACTCGTTCTTCTTCCTTGCGGGATCTCAGGCAAGATGACCATACCCTCGAAATCACTTCTATCTTTGCTTGCTAGTTGTTCGCTCTATTGCTATGCCGCGCTACCTACCACTTGCTATATCATGCCTGCCATATTGCCATGTCAAGCCTCTAACCGTCCTTTCCTAGCAAACCGTTGTTTGGCTAAGTTACCGCTTTTGCTCAGCCCTTCTTATAGCGTTGCTAGTTGCAGGTGAAGCTGAAGTTTATTCCATGTTGGAACATGGATTTTGTTGGGATATCACAATATCTCTTATTTAATTAATGCATCTATATACTTGGTAAAGTGTGGAAGGCTTGGCCTTATGCCTGGTGTCTTGTTCCACTCTTGCCGCCCTAGTTTCCGTCATATCGGTATTATGTTCCCGGATTTTGCGTCCCTAACGCGGTTGGGTGTTATGGGAACCCCTTGACAGTTCGCTTTGAATAAAACTCCTCCAGCAAGGCCCAACCTTGGTTTTACATTTGCCTAACAACCTATTACCCCTTCCCTTGGGTCGGCCAACCCGAGGGTCATCTTTATTTAGCCCTCCCGGGCCAGTGCTTCTCTAAGTGTTTGTCTGAACCGAGCAGCCTACGGGGCCGCCTCGGGGAAACTCGAGGCCTGGTTTTACTCGTAGCTTGACTTATCTGGTGTGCCCTGAGAACGAGATATGTGCAGCTCCTATCAGGATTTGTTGGTACATTCGGGCGACTTTGCTGGTCTTGTTTTACCATTATCGAAAAGTCCTGTAACCGGGATTCCGAGACTGATCGGGTCTTCCCGGGAGAAGGAATATCCTTCGTTGATCATGAGAGCTTATCATGGGCTAAATTGGGACACCCCTGCAGGGTATTATCTTTCGAAAGCCGTGCCCGCGGTTATGTGGCAGCTGGGAATTTGTTAATGTCCGGTTGTAGAGAACTTGATACTTGATTTAATTAAAATGCATCAACCACGTGTGTAGCCGTGATGGTCTCTTTTCGGCGGAGTCCGTGAAGTGAACACGGTTTTGGGTTATGTTTGGACGTAAGTAGTTTCAGGATCACTTCTTGATCACTTCTAGCTTCTCGACCGTTGCGTTGCTCCTCTTCTCACTCTTATTTGCGTATGTTAGCCACCATATTTGCTTAGTGCTTACTGCAGCTCCACCTCATTACCCCATCCTTCCTATAAGCTTAAATAGTCTTGATCTCGCGGGTGTGAGATTGCTGAGTCCTCGTGACTCACAGATTCTACCCAAAACAGTTGCAGGTGCCGACGATACCAGTGCAGGTGATGCAACCGAGCTCAAGTGGGAGTTCGACGAGGACCTTGGTCGTTCCTATGTTTTCTTTTCATGTTGATCAGTAGTGGAGCCCAGTTGGGACGATCGGGGATCTAGCAGTTGGGTTATCTTCTTTTCTTTTGGCTTTGACCATAGTCGGTCTATGTGTGTACTCTGAATTATGTATGATTTATTTAAGTATTGTGTGAAGTGGCGACTGTAAGCCAACTCTCTTTATCCCATTCTTGTTCATTACATGGGATTGTGTGAAGATGACCCTTCTTGCGACAAAACCTACAATGCGGTTATGCCTCTAAGTCGTGCCTCGACACGTGGGAGATATAGCCGCATCGTGGGTGTTACAAGTTGGTATCAGAGCCATCCCCGACTTAGGAGCCCCCTGCTTGATCGAATCGCTGGCGTTGTCGAGTCTAGAACAAAAATGTTTTGAGTCTTAGGTTTATATATATCGAATAGTAGGATTCTTTTTACTCCTCAGTCCCTTCGTCGCTATGGTGAGGTCTCCTGACGTAGAAGTTTTGACTCTCCTCTCCTCAAATTTCACGAAAGAAAATTTAGGATCACGCGGGTATCTTGGAATCGTTCCGATGGTTTTGTGACGAGAACATTGTTCTTTGTGCCTCCTGACATTTAGGGGTTGTGGCAGTGTCCCGGGGAGTTGAGCTCCGAGGTGTTGTCGTCACAATTTTATCGTTGCAGTTCTGGAATACCTGAGTTTCGCCGAGATCAAAAATCTCTTTTATGCAGTTTGTTGGTGAGATCACCTCGACGCCACCCAGTACTGGGGCGGGAGTTCGGGAGTATTGCCATAACTCGTATAACAGATGCTTTTCGAAGGTTGAGGTACACGATTTCCGGAGTTTTCTTGGTTATGTGTTGACGGATGGATACAGCTGGATCTAGTGATTGTTAGTTTGGGTGATATATATTGCGTCCCCTGTATCCCGAACACCACATTGCATAACCAGAAAGTTTCGGGAGTTCATAGGTGGGAATTTAAGTAGCTCCTAGAATATCTTTTCGACAGATGTATGATTTGAGATTGGGGTCCAACGTCTAGTGGTTCGCTTTTCACGGTCGATTTACAGTGGTCGCGAGGCGTCTTAAAGAATCCTTGGCTATGCCGATTCGGGGACGTCTTGTTTGTCATTCGTGACGTCCGCTGTACGTCGTGCCCGTGGGGCCTCATCACGAAAACTTTGGGCGAAATCTCTATCATATGTTTGTTTCCGGCTTATTCTGCGAGCCAATCCTTTGTTTTGTTTTAAGTTGTGGTATTCGAGTTGCTTCGAAGTCAAATGTGGATTCCATACCTTTTCTGAACGGTGTTCTCATATTTCTATGTGAATACTAATCCTTCATGATAATCGAGAATGTCATGTCAATTCTATTTTCCAACGGGCGTGCTTCTCTTCAAGTGGATCCGATCATTTCAACATTCGCAAGATCAATTATAAACTTTTTCTCAATGGAGTTCGTTTCATCCGTCACAAGTTGCCTTTGTTTCTCCCACCCTCCCACCCTTTTTCTTCAAGGACTCAGATTTCTAATCGGGTATCCATCTTATTGATGTGAAGTCTCTTCATTCTTTTCTTTCAATGTTCTTATCCGGTGATTCTCAGGAAGATGCTAAGGAAGTTTCAAGTTCATCATCCTTCATTCTCTTTTTTTTTTCTCCGGTGGTCTAAAAGTCAAGCTTCAGTGTTGATCATATCTCTTCCTCTTGTTTCACATGATTTCCATGTTGGAAGTTCTTATCTAAGCATCTCATAATCGTGCTCTTCTCTCTATTCATGTGTTCCGGAGTACGGAAGATATCTCAGAAGATTTGCATTTCCATTCTTAATCCGTTCAAGCTATTTCGAGGATGCTATCTCATTCAAGCCATTTAATTCAACCAGTGCAATCTCTCTTTTCAAGCAATCGTTCAACGGTGGTTCTTTTGAGTGGGACCTGGCCCACAGGTCTTTTCCCAGGATCTTACCTGACTCTTCTAATTTTTCTAGAGTTATTCTCAATTTCTTTTCAAAGTTTGACGTAAGAATGAATTATCATCAGTCAAATGTCTTTCTCCAAGATCTTTCAATTCTTTCATCGTTGGGTCAACCTTTCTAATTTTAATTCTGGAGTGCCTCAATTGTCATGGTGTTTCTCGTCATCATTCTCAACATTTGAAGAACGAAGAAGAATTTCTCTTGAATCTTGGTCCGTTCTCTTGAAGGTTCATAGTTCTAGCTTTATGCCATCCTCTCATAATTTTTTTCTATTGCGAGAATTCTTTTCATACCCATCCGGAGCATTTCATGAGTAGTTTCCATTTTTTTCCACCGAAGGCCATCATTTCATAATTCCTCATTCTCAGCTTTCAGCTCTCGTTCTCCAAATCTTACCGGTCCATCATTCAAGTATTCTCTAATTAGCTCGTGATCTCTTTGTTCTATTGTATCAAATTCCCTCAAGTATTTTCATTCGTTTCTAATTCTTCCCGGTGTTTCGCTATCTTTTCTTTGTTCGTTTTGTTCAAGATTCCTCTCATCTTTATCATATCAATTTACTTGTTCTTTTCAAGTCCTACCGGTGGTTCGTTGAAGACCTTACCAAGTTTACGCTATATCTCTCTTAATCCTTTCTACGAGAATAAGTAGTATGCCAAATCCGTTGCTTGTCATCAATATAAATTGGTGAAGGATACGCGTAATGTAATTCTTATTCTTGTTTCCTCCAAGTGAGTAATTCCTTCTTCCGGAGTTCGTTCATGATATCAAATTCTCGGTTCCAAGTTGTTCATCATTTCTTTCCGGAGTTCCAAGTTTTATCGGTTATATCGTCCCGAAGCTCCATCTAAATCATTGCAAGGCTTCACCTTGTGTTGTCAACTTCTCTTTTTTTCTATCATCCTTTTGTTTACCGGAGTTCTTCATGGAGGCTCTATATGGTGGTTCATCAAGGATTCCTTTCATTCTCGTTTTGTTCTTCAAGATTTTCTCGGAGTTATGATCCGCCAAGCTATACTCTAAAAATAAACATGGTCTTCAACACATGTTTTGTTTAGAGGAGTTCAAGCATTCTTCATCTTGCATTCAAGGGCAGTTCTTTCTACCTTATCTGTTGAAATGGTGTGATGTCATTCTTGATAATTTCCCTTCGTGTTTCATGATTCACAAGTTATCAAGAATGAGGTATTTAAACCCATCATTTTCTTCCTTGGAGTTATCTTGGGTTATATTTCACCTAAAGCCTTCCCTAAGGAACGTTGCTATTGTGGTGCTTATCAATGATCCAAGTTTTCTCCTATCCTCTTGGCGAAAGAAGTTTGTCATCTCGTTGGTGTTATCGATTATATTAGTTGTTTCCGTAGTGGCAGAATTTTGCCTCAATTTTGAGAAGTTTTCCATAAGCCCACTACAAGCTTATTCGTTTTGTTGTTGGTTTTCCAACAACTCCGTTCTAACTTTCTTGGAAGGGTGCTTTCCAAGATCATTTGTGGCAGAAGTTGGCATTTTCTTCTCCATTCCTTTATTCCAATGATCTATCTTCTATTTTTCTTCCGGAGGCATGGTGATGTTGCTCTCTTCACTCATCATCTTGAATTGTGAGGATCATGTTCTTTTCTTGCTTATCCACTTAACCGGAGTGTTGAGTTCTCATTCGAGTTCTCTCATTTTATCAAGTTTTCCTTCTCATTTCTACCGGAGTGCTGTCCAAATTCTATCATTCTTGTTCCTTGGCTATCACGTTATACCGGTGTGGTTTCATATTCTCTTTGATTTGTTAAGCTCTGGTTTCATGTCTTTCAACCTACAAGGTTCTCGTAATGTTCCTTGTTCATCTCATGTAACGGAGTGTTCTCAACTTCATTCATCTTCGTTGTATTCTTTCCTTGAAATTGTTTGACCTCTCAAGGTTCATTGGACGAAGCAACTTAGTTTTACCTCTTCTCTTTCCCTCCCGCTTCTCTTCGGTGCCATCCTAGATCTCGGGACGAGATCCTCTTGTAGTGGTGGAGTGTTGTAACGCCCCAAGACCGACGCTCCAGATGCCTTCCTTGTTTTTCGTTATCGTCGCATGTATTTATTTGTTTGTTGCATTCATCATTGCATCATACGCATTGCATCCGCATGTTTTCTTAAACTCGTGGTCCGTTCGTAGTTCCCGCTTCTCCCTATTGCCTTCATTGTCCCTTCGAGACCAACCATTCTTTTGTTGTTCGACCGTCTGAGCCTCTCTGCACAATGCACAAAACCCCTTCTCGCGCGCGTCCGAAACCTGTCCCGAACCCGACCCGCTCAGTCATCACCGTTGGGTCCGGATCATCCCCAAACATCTCTGTTTTCTTAATAGAACTTCCTAACCTATTTTTTCTCGACCGTCCGATTTAAATCGGAGTGTCCTAACCTAGTTCTATTTCCCTATATATAGTCCAACCACTTACCTAATCTAGCCTAACCCTGAAACCTAGGAGGTTTGTCCCTCCCGCCGCCGCTCCTCTTCCACCTCGGGATCTCCTCCCGATCCAAATTCTCTCCGACCCTCTCCCTTGATTTCCGCCGCCACCCAACCAGTGCACTCCCTCCGATCCATCCACCCACCTCGATCTGCCAGCCACAGCCACCACTCCTCTCCTCGATCTCCTCCAACCCAGCCGCCCGAGAACCTCTTCCTCGCTGGTGTTTTTTCGTCGGAGTTTGCCAGCCGAAGCAGCAACAGCCACCACAAGGAACTGCCTCGCGCCCTCGCCTCTCCTTCCTCCTTCCTCGCGTTTCTCTTTCGGTCGTCACGCATGGCTCACTGTCTCTTCCAACGCAGGACGCCCGCCATGGACAGCGTCTCCCCAGCAGCTCGCGTTGCCGTCCTCTGTCGCTTGCTCCGCCCAAGTCTTCGTCACCTCCATGCCGAGCAGCAGCTCGCCGGAGCACGAGCGCCACCTGGTCAACCTCCCTCTGCCCGTCCCTCTCCTTCGCCTATCTTGTTCCTCCCTGTCTGACTCTCGTTTGAATTTCTTCCCCCCATGGCCTTGAAGCTTCCGCCGCCTCCCTGCCAAGTCCGTTCCACCGGAGTCCCTTGAAGCAGCCGCCCTGGATCTCATCTCCGGCCCCGTCCACGACCTCCCCGACCCGCGCCGCCGCGAGCCGCCTCCTTCCCTTGGATCCTCGCCGCCCCTTCGCCCTGCTCGCCTCCTCTGCTTCGTTCGAGCAAGGAGGACGACGCACCTCTGCTCGCTGCGTTGACCGCGCCTTCCTCGCCTACGTGGACCGCGACCACGACTTAGGCCCAGCGCGCCAGCCTCCCTTGCCGGCCTCACCTCACCGTCGAACTGGGCCGTGGCCCATGGTGAGCAGCCCCCCCAGCGCCCTCCTGTTTCTTTTTTTTCGATGTTGGGCCAGCAGTTTCGGCCCGCGCATGTTTTTTTCAGTCCAGTGATTTTACCTATTATCCGGAGATTGCAGTTTTACAGAAAAACCCTCAAACATCATGCATATAATAACTCATTAACCGTGCATCATATGTAAATAATTTATATATGTAAAATTCTCAGAAATTTGTGTAGTTTAATAATATGTCACTTTCATCCATGTTTAAATTGTTTAACTTGCTGTTTGTTTAATTTTGTATAAATGCCATGTTAAAATGATTTATTTCATAACTAAATGACCGTAGCTCCAAATTTAATAAACTTTATATGTAAATGGGGTAGAAAAATGCATAGGTTAACATGGTGCACTTTTTTTTACTGTTTAACAACATTAAAATATGTTTTAGGCAGAACAGTACCAAATCTAAAATATGCACATGAGGATTTTCCGGAATTGTTGTTTGTTGTTCCGGCCTCATTTAAACTTGCCTAAATAGTTAGTTTACTTATGCTTCACCCCTTGCCATGTTTAATAACAGTTAATATTGTTGGGTACATAAACGAGAGAGAACTAAATAATTGATGTGGTGTCTCGTCAATATGCAACTCGTTGCATATTGAGCTCCACTTAATTTGTAGTGTAGTTTGTTGCACTTTGTCATGCCATGCCTCATTAAATCGGACTTGCATCATACTTGATTGTGCATCATGCCATGTTGATGTGATGGTTGTTTACCATGTTGTTTGCTTCTCTCGTTACCTTCGGTTTCGTTCCGGAGTTGCGAGGATTCGTTCGACTACGTCCGTTTGCCTTCTTCATGGACTCGTTCTTCTTCCTTGCGGGATCTCAGGCAAGATGACCATACCCTCGAAATCACTTCTATCTTTGCTTGCTAGTTGTTCGCTCTATTGCTATGCCGCGCTACCTACCACTTGCTATATCATGCCTGCCATATTGCCATGTCAAGCCTCTAACCATCCTTTCCTAGCAAACCGTTGTTTGGCTAAGTTACCGCTTTTGCTCAGCCCTTCTTATAGCGTTGCTAGTTGCAGGTGAAGCTGAAGTTTATTCCATGTTGGAACATGGATTTTGTTGGGATATCACAGTATCTCTTATTTAATTAATGCATCTATATACTTGGTAAAGTGTGGAAGGCTTGGCCTTATGCCTGGTGTCTTGTTCCACTCTTGCCGCCCTAGTTTCCGTCATATCGGTATTATGTTCCCGGATTTTGCGTCCCTAACGCCGTTGGGTGTTATGGGAACCCCTTGACAGTTCGCTTTGAATAAAACTCCTCCAGCAAGGCCCAACCTTGGTTTTACATTTTCCTAACAACCTATTACCCCTTCCCTTGGGTCGGCCAACCCGAGGGTCATCTTTATTTAGCCCCCCGGGCCAGTGCTTCTCTAAGTGTTGCTCCGAACCGAGGAGCCCGCGGGGCCACCTCGGGGAAACTCGAGGCCCGGTTTTACTCGTAGCTTGACTTATCCGGTGTGCCCGGAGAACGAGATATGTGCAGCTCCTATCGGGATTTGTCGGTACATTCGGGCGGCTTTGCTGGTCTTGTTTTACCATTGTCGAAAAGTCTTGTAACGGGATTCCGAGACTGATCGGGTCTTCCCGGGAGAAGGAATATCCTTCGTTGATCGTGAGAGTTTATCATGGGCTAAGTTGGGACACCCCTGCAGGGTATTATCTTTCGAAAGCCGTGCCCGCGGTTATGTGGCAGATGGGAATTTGTTAATGTCCGGTTGTAGAGAACTTGACACTTGATTTAATTAAAATGCATCAACCGCGTGTGTAAGCCGTGATGGTCTCTTTTCGGCGGAGTCCGGGAAGTGAACACGGTTTTGGGTTATGTTTGGACGTAAGTAGTTTCAGGATCACTTCTTGATCACTTCTAGCTTCTCGACCGTTGCGTTGCTCCTCTTCTCGCTCTTATTTGCGTATGTTAGCCACTATATTTGCTTAGTGCTTACTGCAGCTCCACCGCATTACCCCATCCTTCCTATAAGCTTAAATAGTCTTGATCTCGCGGGTGTGAGATTGCTGAGTCCTCGTGACTCACAGATTCTACCCAAAACAGTTGCAGGTGCCGACGATACCAGTGCAGGTGATGCAACCGAGCTCAAGTGGGAGTTCGACTAGGACCTTGGTCGTTCCTATGTTTTCTTTTCATGTTGATCAGTAGTGGAGCCCAGTTGGGACGATCGGGGATCTAGCAGTTGGGTTATCTTCTTTTCTTTTGGCTTTGACCGTAGTTGGTCTATGTGTGTACTCTGATTGATGTATAATTTATTTAAGTATTGTGTGAAGTGGCGACTATAAGCCAACTCTCTTTATCCCATTCTTGTTCATTACATGGGATTGTGTGAACATGACCCTTCTTGCGACAAAACCTACAATGCGGTTATGCCTCTAAGTCGTGCCTCGACACGTGGGAGATATAACCGCATCGTGGGTGTTACAATAGCACTCTCCAATAAAAAGTTGTACCTAATCTCGTGAGCGCTAAAGTTTCTGTTTTTTACAGCAAGATCGCAAAGACTTTCCCCAAGTCTTCCCAACGGTTCTACTTGCCACAAACACTAATTAAAACACCAAACCACATCTAAACAAAAGCTACATGGATTATTTTTTACTAAACAGAACGAAAAAGCAAAAAAATAAAATAAAATTGGGTTGCCTCCCAACAAGCGCTATCGTTTAACGCCCCTAGCTAGGCATAAAGGCAAGGATAGATCTAGGTATTGCCATCTTTGGCATGCAATCCATAAGTGGCTCTCATGATAGATTCATAAGGTAATTTTATTTTCTTTCTAGGAAAGTGTTCCATGCCTTTTCTTAACGGAAATTGGAATCTAATATTTCCCTCCTTCATATCAATAATTGCACCAATCGTTCTAAGGAAAGGTCTACCAAGAATAATAGGACATGAAGGATTGCAATCTATATCAAGAATAATGAAATCTATGGGCACATAATTCCTATTTTCAACAATAAGAACATCATTAATTCTTCCCATACGTTTCTTAATGGTGGAATCCGCAAGGTGCAAGTTTGAAGAACAATCATCAAATTCACGGAAACCTAGCAAATCACACAAAGTTTTTGGAATTGTGGAAACACTAGCACGCAAATCACACAAAGCATAGCATTCATGATCTTTAATTTTAATCTTAATAGTAGGTTCCCACTCACCATAAAGTTTTCTAGGGATAGAAACTTCCAATTCAAGCTTTTCTTCATAATATTGCATTAAAGCATCAACAATATGTTTAGTGAAAGCTTTATTTTGACTATAAGCATGCGGAGAATTTAGCACAGATTGTAACAAGGAAATACAATCTATTAAAGAACAATTATCATAATTAAATTCATTGAAATCCAAAATAGTGGGTTCATTGCTATCTAAAGTTTTGACCTCTTCAATCCACTTTTACCAAATTTTGCATCAAGATCTAAGAACTCTGAATCATTGGGACGGCTTTTAACTAAAGTTGACTCATCTCCAGTCCCATCGTTATCAAGATTCATATTGCAAAACAAAGATTTAATACGGGACACATAAATCAATTTTAGATCTTCATCCTTATTATCATGAAAACTAGAAGAACAAGCTTTTATAAAGCAATCTTTCTTAGCACGCATCCTAGCGGTTCTTTCCTTGCACTCATCAATGGAAATTCTCATGGCTTTGAGAGACTCATTGATATCATGCTTAGGTGGAATAGAACTAAGTTTCTAAGAATCAACATTAAGAGAAATTCTATCCATGTTCCTAGCCAATTCATCAATCTTAGGCAATTTTTCTTCAAGCAAAGCATTGTAATTCTTTTGAGAAATCATAAATTCTTTAACACTAGTTTCAAAATAAGAGGGCATCTTATTAAAATTTCCATGAGAGTTGTTGTAGGAATTACCATAATTATTAGCGGGATTACTAGGATACGGCCTAGGATTAAAGTTTCATCTATAAGCGTTGTTACCAAAATTGTTCATTATTATTCTCAATCAATGTAGACAAAGGCATATCATTGGAATCAGAAGAAACACTGTTATTAGCAAATAATTTCATAAGTTCAGCCATCTTTCCACTCAAAACATTAATCTCTTCAATTGCATGCACCTTTTTACTAGTAGATCTTTCAGCGTGCCATTGAGAGTAATTAACCATAATATTATCTAGGAGTTTAGTAGCTTCTCCTAAAGTGATTTCCATAAAAGTGCCTCCCGCGGCCGAACCTAAAAGATTTCTAGAAGCAAAGTTCAATCCGGCATAATTTTTTTTGTATAATGATCCATAAGTTCAAACCATGTGTAGGGCAATTACGTATCATTAATTTCATTCTCTCCCAAGCTTGTGCAACATGTTCATGATAAAGTTGTTTAAAGTTCATAATATCGTTTCTAAGAGAGATGATCTTAGCGGGAGGAAAATACTTAGAGATAAAAGGGTCTTTGCACTTATTCCAAGAATCAATACTATTTTTAGGCAAAGACGAAAACCAAGTTTTAGCACAATCTCTAAGCGAGAAAGGAAATAGCTTCAATTTAACAATACCATTGTCCACATCTTTCTTCTTTTGCATGTCACACAAATCAACAAAGCTATTCAGATGGGTAGCGGCATCTTCACGAGGAAGGCGGGCGAATTGATCTTTCATGACAAGATTCAACAAAGAAGCATTAATTTCACAAGATTCAGCATCGGTAAGAGGAGCAATCAGAGTGCTAAAAAAATCATTGTTGTTGGTATTGGAAAAGTCACACAATTTAGTATTATCTTGAGCCATCGTGACAAACAAGCAATCCAACACACAAGCAAACAAGAAGCAAGCGGAAAAAAGGCGAACGGAAAAAGAGGGCGAATAAAACGACAAAGGCGAAGTGGGGGAGAGGAAAACGAGAGGCAAATGGAATATAATGTAATGCGAGGGATAAGAGTTTGTGATGGGTACTTGGTATGTCTTGACTTGTGCATAGACTCCCTGACAACAGTGCCAGAAATCCTTCTTGCTACCTCTTGAGCATGCGTTGGTTTTTCCCTTGAATAGGAAAGGGTGATGCAGCAAAGTAGCGTAAGTATTTCCCTCAGTTTTTGAGAACCAAGGTATCAATCCAGTAGGAGGCCACACGCAAGTCCTTCGTACCTACACAAACAAATAAGAACCATTCAACCAACGCGATAAAGGGGTTGTCAATCCCTTCACGGCCACTTGCAAAAGTGAGATCTGATAGAGATGATAAGATAATATTTTTGGTATTTTTATGATAAAGATTAAAAGTAAAGAAAGCAAAATAAATGGCGATAGAAATAGCTAGTTGACGGGAGATTAATATGACGGAAGATAGACCCGGGGGCCATAGGTTTCACTAGTGGCTTCTCTCAAGATAGCATAAGTATTACGGTGGGTGAACAAATTACTGTCGAGCAATTGATAGAAAAGTGCATAATTATGAGAATATCTAGGCATGATCATGTATATAGGCATCATGTCCGTGACAAGTAGACCGACTCCTGCCTGCATCTACTACTATTACTCCACACATCGACCGCTATCCAGCATGCATCTAGAGTATTAAGTTCATAAGAACAAAGTAACGCATTAGGTAAGATGACATGATGTAGAGGGATAAACTCAAGCAATATGATATAAACCCCATCTTTTATCCTCGATGGCAACAATACAATACGTGTCGTTTCCCCTACTGTCACTGGGATCGAGCAATGCATGATTGAACCCAAAGCTAAGCACTTCTCCCATTGCAAGAAAGATCAATCTAGTAGGCCAAACCAAACTGATAATTCGAAGAGACTTGCAAAGATAACCAATCATACATAAAAGAATTCAGGGAAGATTCAAATATTGTTCATAGATAATCTTGATCATAAACCCACAATTCATTGGATCTCGACAAAAACACCTCAAAAAGTGTTACATCGAATAGATCTCCAAGAAAATCAAGGATTACTTTGTATTGAGATCCAAAGAGAGAGAAGAAGCCATCTAGCTAATAACTATGGACCCGAAGGTCTATGGTAAACTACTCACACATCATCCGAGAGGCTATGGTGTTGATGTAGAAGCCCTCCGTGATCGATGCCCCCTCCGGCGGAGTGCCGGAAAAGGCCCCAAGATGGGATCTCACGGGTACAGAAGGTTGCGGCGGTGGAATTAGATTTTCGTGGTGCTCCTCATTGGTTTCGGGGTACGTAGGTATATATAGGAGGAAGAAGTAGGTCGGTGGAGCCACGAGGGTGGAAGGCGCGCCCCCTTCCTGGTGGCCTCCTCGTTGATTGCTTGACGTCCACTCCAAGTCCTCTGGATCACGTTTGTTCCAAAAATCACGCTCCCGAAGGTTTCATTCCGTTTGGACTCCGTTTGATATTCCTTTTCTGTGAAACACTGAAATAGGCAAAAAAAATAGCAATTTGCACTAGGCCTTGGTTTAATAGGTTAGTCCCAAAAATAATATGAAAGTGTATAAATAAGCCCACTAAACATCCAAAATAGAATATATAATAGCATGGAGCAATCAAAAATTATAGATACGTTGGAGACGTATCAGGCACCGCTGCATCTGGGAGGTGGGGAGGTCGACGCCTCGGCTGCCATCACCATGGATTTGTCCTTCATCGAGTCCATGGCGGTGGGCTTGAAGGGAATGTAGGCCCGACACAACTAGAAGTGGTAGGAGCTGAAGGAGCGGCGCAAATCCGCCGGCAAAGTGGATCAGAAGCTGAAGGACAAGTGCCTGGAGTTGCGTGAATGGCACGACAAGCAGTTCAAGGCACTCATGAGGCAGCAAGATATCCTTCAGATGACGAGGGAAGATATCGTGGCTCGGGAGGGGCGCCTGGCGGTTCACAAGGCATCTTTGGATGCCAGAGAGCAAGAGATATCCCTTCGGGAGGAGAATCTTGAAGCTATCCTTCGTGCCAAGGATGAAAGTTTGGAGGCCTTGGTGCAGCAACGCACCAAGGAATTGGAGGACAAGCATGGGGCTGCTCTGGACACCCTTGCCACCGATCAAGCTGCCCGGCTGAAGAAGCTTGTCAATGATTTGGATGCCACATCTTCTGTGAAGGCTGAGCTCGACCGGCAAGTGGCCAAACTGAATGAAGACCTTGCAGAGAGCGCCAAGAAGGTGGAGGCGCTCAAAGAGGAAGCACGACAGGCAGTGCTTCACCTGGCTGATGTGAAGTCGCAGCTCTCCTCCAAGACCCAAACCTTGGAGACCGCCAACGACAACATTTCTGACATGAGGGCGAGGATCGGCTCGCTGGAGCAGTTGGCGGAATATCTTGAATCCCGGCAGCAGCTGCTGTCTAAGAATTTGGAAAACGCCAGGCGTCTCCGGCAAGATGCAGAGGACAGGCTGAAGAATTAGGTCGACATGAGCAACCTCTGGATCAAGAGCCTGATTGATATCGCGGAACGTCTTGGAGCCCAAGCTGCGGCGATGGGTATGGACGGCCCAGTCTACTCAGCCAGCAAGCAGGAGGTCCGAGTGTCAAGATGGGGATCTGCTTCAACGAGTTGATCGATAAGCTGAAGGTGCATGAAGAGGGGAGGGCTGAGCATTTCGCGACCGAGTCGTGGAGGCTCGCTCGCGACGCCCTCTTCATGGTCTTGAGCAACATCGCCTGTCGCCACCCAGAGCTCGATCTCGATGATGGCATCAAGAAGCCGCTAGGGGGTGCTGACGTCACTGCTGCTGGGGAGAAGGCCGCTCCCCATGCCGACAGGGTTCTTCGCGTCTAAGCTATTCCTTCTAGTCCTGTAATGAAACACGACACATATTTTGTGCTTAGTCGTTTCATCTCTAGTGTTTGTGTGAAACTGATATTTCTAGCAAGATCTTTAAATGTGTGTTTATCCCTTTAACTCTATATGCTCGTGTTCATATGATCAGTTCCTATGTATGCTCTGGATGCATGCCGATATCATATTGCCGCGATTGTCGTAAGGGGCCGACCCTTAACAGTCATCTTGGCGTGGATGTGTCTCGGCAGGTTTTTACTAGGCAACTCTCGATGCAGCCTCTCGTCTTGCGAGCGTGGCTCTGGACATGACGATGGTGCGATCAAAGAAACTAGCCAAGGTTCCATCGCATGAGGGCTTTCACGATACGAACACTCACTAGTGTTAAGGGATAAACGACAGCGAGAATCTAAAAAAGCATCAACAAGAAATGATAATGTGAACTTAGCTTCCGTTTTTGAGCTTCTTCTTTGACTGCCGGGCCGCGCGCGTTCGACTCGTCCGCGGCGCCTGGAGGAGTAGAAGGCAATCAGGTGATGCCTTTGCTCTCGCTAAGGGTCGGCATGTATTTCTTGTAGCTGGCGGGCATAGGGGCATGGTGGCGGGCTTCTCTGGTCTCCTTCCTTTTTTGCTTCCCCCTCCTCGAGTCTGTGTAGTGGCTGTCATCGCATGGGTCATGCCAGTGCGGGCAGCCTCACTGGAGTGCGCTTGCTGGGGCATCAATCGACGGACTCATACTAGCATTCTGCTAAGGATTACCCACAGCGGGGAAAATACTGGACCGAGCGTCGCGTGGTAATCATCGACATCGACGACGCCGAGGCTAAAGTAGTTCGACTGCTGACGAGGTGTAGGGATAGGAAGAAGGGAGCTCGCGCCCGCACGTCTTGTGCCCCTTCCTCCGGACAGTGCTCGGATGGCGACAACGCCATACGAGCCGCCGGGGTAAATCTATCGCCATCAGCCACATCCTCGGTCGTAACCGTTGCTACAGCGAGGCTAGAAGAGCGATGGAACGGTGCAGGGGTGCCCCCTGCTCCGCTTCTGCGTCTCCTCGGGCGCCACAGTCGACGGCGCCATCGAAGATGAAGGCGGTGATGAAGATGACGCGCTGCGCACGCTTTCGGGTTCGCGCAAGCGATCCCCCTACCTGGCGCATCAAAGATGTCGTGGGATATCCGCGGCCACCTATGGGACCGGGTGGCCCCTTGCTAGTTCGGCGGGGGGACGTCGCATTGCACAAAGAGCAGATCAGTGTGCGGCAGCACGGCAGAGAGCATACAAGCAAATTACCCAGGTTTGGGCCACCGTGAGGCGTAAGACCCTACTCCTGCTTTTATGGATTGATGCTGGAATGAGTGTGGTGACGCGTAGTACACTTGCCCGGCAGGGTTTCCCTCGGGACCGCAGCGACTATGCGCGTATGGTGGCTTGGGTTCATCAACTTTCCACCCCCCTACGAGTGCCATGGGCCTCCTTTTATAGATTAAGGGGTCACCACAGTGGCAAAGTGGTCATTATCCACTGATATGATAGTGAACAGTGCTATCATACCTAATTCTGCGGGCTGATAGGGTGCATTAAATGCACTGCTTAGTGTCACATCACTGGTTGCCCGGCAAGGCTTGCCGGGCTGTCTTGCCAGCTCCGCATCTGTTCTCTTGACACGTCGCATGACAGGTGTCATCTGCGGGTTTCTTCTATAGGAAATGGCTGCCGTGTGGAGAATGGCTGCCACTTAATCAACTTGCATCTTGACACCGCACTAATTAACGACGTCAGTCATGTAGAGGAAATCAAAGAGATCAAGGCCCAAGTCACTTCTTTGAAAAAGACTTGGAAAAGAGTCATGAAGGGAAGTTCACACTCAACAATATCTTGAATGTGCAAAAATCCCCCAATGACAAAGGTGTACTTGGATTCAACTCCAATAAGAAGAAGAAGTCCAAGAGAAAAAAGAAGATGAGCCAAGAACAACTCAAGAATTCAGCCAAGATTATTTGCTTCAAGTGCAAAATTGAAGGGCACCATGTTAGATCTTGCCCATTGAAGAAGAAGCCCATTAGTTAAAAGCAACAAGGGAGGTGGCCACAAGTTCATTCTCATGCTCAAGCTCAAGTTCAAGAAAGGCCTCTTCCCAAGAAGACTCAAGCTAATGCTTCTCAAGTTGAGAAATCAAGTGAGAAGAAAGTGAAGAGTAGATGTTGCTACTTATGTCGTGAGAAAGGTCACGTCGCTTCTTCATGCACTAGTGGTAACTTATCCAACCCAATTATTATTGATGATATCTATTCTGCTGGGAAGGATAATGTTGGCAATGTGTTTGCCAAGTTTGTTGGTACTCAAAGTGGTGTCAAGAAAAGAACCATTTGGGTAGCCGAGCCTATTGTGACTAACCTCTTAGGACCCAACTTGGTTGGGGACCAACTAGCTCAAACTTGATCAATAGGTGTTGATGGAGGGCATTGGAGGCTTGGCTACATCATGAAGAATTAAGGGATCTTCATCATTCATATTGTCTCAAGCCAAGTCAATTGGGTTATCAAGTTTCTATCTTATATCCAATGTGCCTCCTTGCGGTAACTTGTACTTAAATTGTTTAGATTGAAAGTTACTTGCCCCTTTGCCTGTTTTGGTTTTGTTCCTTGCATGTGTTTGTATATGTTGTGCCACAAATTTGCTTATCTTGAGTAATCAGGTATGTGTGTGTTGCTTTGCACATCATGTACGTGTGTGTCGTGCGTTGAGCCTTTGCGCATCTTGTTTGTATCTTAGTTGGCTCTTGTGAAAGATTAATGGAAAATCCCATTTTTGGGAAGTGATGTGCTTGTGCACCTCACAATCCTATAAGTGCGTGTACAAGAGGAATACCATCTAGTATTGATATTACAAGATTATCTAGTCGCTATGTGGTATGTCTTCTCATGAGAAATTCAAATTATAAATAGTCCATTAATTATCTCTTGTTGGATTCTTATTGCCTCTTGTGATGTTTTCTTTGGTATCACATTATGGGGGAGTAATGTGCTATGTGCAAATTACAAGCCTAGAAAATGTGTACATTTGAGATATTGTCACCTAAAATTTATATTGTAAATTATCTTGTTCCTAGGTGGCATGTTAGCTCTACAAGTTGCAATTTGCTTTTGTATTTGGTGTGAAGATGATGATGGATATCATTGAAATCTACCACCGGGAATAATTTCCAAATACTTCTTGTCTCTTGACAATCGGTAATCATTTATGTGGTAGAAATTGTTGATCATCTTTACATTGGCCTTTGCTTTTATTTGCCTTATCTCTTGCCAAGGATTGTGTCAACTCCCGTTGTCTTCCATACCACTTTTGGATCTTGTTAATTTCTTGATCTTGGCCTAGTGTTTTCTAGATATAGTGAAAGTGGTGATCCCACCTTGTGCATTTTGTATTCAAATGCAAATTCTCTATAATGCACTACTCTTGGGGGATCTATCCTATTTTCTATAAAACTCTCATCTTGTGATCCTTATCAAGTGTGTGTTGGTGGAAGGTAAGCCATTTCTTTTTGGTACGTTGTGCCATCATGAAACTTTATAGAGGGCTTGTTTTGTTTGGAACCATCCTCTCATTTGGGAGTTCGATATCTTTCATTTTGCGTGTGTTAATGGATATCTCATTCCTTGATGTATCCTTTAATGATATCTTCCAAGTGATGATTTCTCCATTTGGTATCTTATTTTCACTTGGTATTTCCTTTTCATTTGGTATCGGTTCTTGAAATTTTTGAGCATGCATATTTACTTCGTGTATTTTATTTGGCATGCTTTCTTTACTTGACCCAATATATAGGGGAAGCTCCACCAAGTATCAATTTGGATGAGATGTGCTTGAAATTTATTTCCATATATATATATATATATATATATATATATATATATATATATATATATATATATATGCACATATCTATGTGGAGTTTGTCCTATGTATTGGTGTTTCTAACTATTTGGTCCCAATGAGTTTGGGTACAGTTTAGTTTGTGTTGTTCTTCTAGGAACATTTGAAGATGCATTGGATGCTCGGCTCACTCACAAGGATGGTATTGTCACCATGTGCTTATTGGAGTCAAGCTAGGATGATCAATGAAGTACTATCTACCTTCAATTGGTATCTACTTCGGTAACAAGTATCATCATCTACTTCATGCACACATTTCTTGCATCAACCTTGTGTAGGTTGTATCATGGCATGTAATTCATTCTTTCTTGTGATACTTGTTTCCCTTCTTAAAGCATCCCAACAATGATCTCCTGTTTCTAGTCATGATGTCTTTGATGTTCGTCTGGTTGGAATTCATTTATATATGATAAGACCATATCTAGCCATGTGCTATGCTTTCGAGCAAATATCTTATTGGTATATTTATGACTTCCTTGTGGATATCTTATTCCTTCCTTTGTGTAACTAATTCGTGTGTGCATAATTCTCAATATATTGATATCATCATAATCTTCATCTACCTAGAATCTTATATACTTGAGAGAAGTTGCATATCTAGTTGATATCCTTATTCTTTCACGTCCACCTTTCTTTCCTTTGTATTTCCTAGGTGGTTCCGTTAAAGGATTTGTCTTGAGTGCGGATCTTATATCTTTGCATCTTGTTACACTCTTTTGTGGTGAAGATTATTTTGCTCTTGCTTGAGGATTTAACCAGTTGAATTGGTATCCCTCCTCTTAACGAAGCTTCCTTTTATATCATCACCACAGGTTGTCACAAGCATACGTTCTTTATATGCTTATTAGTGAGCTTGTGAACCCATTTGCTTGTTGTGTATGGGAATGAAAGGCCTTGCACCGTGTATCTCATTCATTAAAGACCATATTGATGCTTAATGCTCATCTGTACCTTAGTCTTCTCAAGTGCATTGCCTTGACTCACACACATCGATTTTTGTTGAGCCTATTCCTAAGATGCCTCTTTTACATGTTGCTCAACCATGTGTTTGTTGCAAGTGCTAGGCTTAGTTTCCTATATGCTCACTTGCTCTTGTTTTTTTTTGACTGAACACTGTGAGGCAAAAGCCCCACAGCCATTTATAAAAATAAGGCCCCAAGTCTTACAATAAAAGAAAGAACTAAATAAAAGCTATCTAGGAGTTTTAACAGATCTACCTATGAAGATACAACAACAACATATATACAAATGTACAATAGGAGGTCATGCCACATAGATCATGGCAGAGAATTAATCCACTGGAGAAGCAATGGCTTGACCGAAGCCTTCATCCTATGGGAATGCAGGGTGATATCGTGGATGAATTTGGCCTTCCAGCCCCCAAAGGTTGGCCTGATATGTCTGAAGATTCTGTCATTCCTCGTGGTCCAGATGCTCCAAGCAGCAAGGTAAACAACCTCAAAGAAAAATGGGTACTTGAAACTCCTCTTGGCTGCCAGAATACATTCTTTGGGAGATAGCCCTGCATACCAGGTAATCTATAGATAGTTCCAAACTCTCACTACAAAAAAAGACACATCCGTGACATTTTGGGCCGAACGAAGAAAACTTCTGTCATACATATGACACTTCTATGACGATAATTGTGACAAAACCCGGTATCATCATAGATGTGGTGGCCTCCTACTTCTATGACAAAAAATCATGACAGAAAAACGGGCTTTTCATCTTGGGCGGGCCGGAGACACAGCTGCATGACATTCTTTGGGTCGTCCATGACGGAAAAAACCGTGGTAGAAGCGAGGGCGAGGAAAATATCGGGGTGTTCCCGGTTACGGTTGGCGGTTGGGGCCGAGCGATGCGTGTTTCTCTCGTACACACACGCGCATGGGTGCGATGCATTGGGCTCTAACTGAACCCGAGCGATTGCACTGCAGGCTACGCGTTACTGAACCCGAGCGATCGATCGATGGCTGTTAACTGAACCCGATCGAGCGATTCCTTCGCTACTACTGCTAACTGAAGCCGATCGATGCTGCCTCTGGATGAACAGTGAGCATTGCTGGGGGTGTTTGGATGAACAGTTCCCAATGGGGGTGGATGAACAGGACCCCGTGGTGTTGCCTCTGGATGAACAGGACCCCGATCGATCGAGCTGGTTGGGGCTGGATGAACATGACCCTGTGGAGGGCTGGATGAACAGGACCACCCCGTGGAGGGCTGGATGAACAGTAGACGGTGGAGGGCTGGATGAACAATAGCCCGTGGAGGGGTGGTTTAACAGGAGCCCGTGGAGAGGGCTGGTTGAACAGTAGCCGGTGGAGTAGCGCCCGGTGGAGGCTGGATAAACAGGAGCTCGTGGATGAACAGTCGCACGTGGAGGCTGGAGGAGGTCGATGGTGGATGAACAGTAGCCCGTGGAGGCTGGAGTTGGTCGATGGTGGAGATGAACAGTATCCCGTGGAGTCCCATTTTGCGGTACGCCACACCCCTCCCAATGAACAGGACCCCGGTTTCGACCATAGCGCTCTAACACAAGTCTGTTTCCTCAGTTTTGCAGTACGCCACACCCCTCCCGATCAACAGGACCTCCGTTTCGACCGTAGGAGCTCCGTTTCCTCCGTTTTGCGGTATGCCAGACCCCTCCCGATGAACAAGATCCCGTTTTGACCGCGACAGGTCAAACACAAGTCCGTTTCCTCCGTTATGCGGTATGCCAGGCCTTGTTTCCATTGGTTGTTCCGTCCAAGCCCTCCCGATGAACACGACGACGCATTTCGTTCCGACCCAGCCGGTTGGCTCCCCATGAAAACGACGACAACGCAGTTTCTCCGTTCCGACCCAGCCATGTACACGAGCCCTGGCCGTACGTATGCCCGAGTAGGCGTTCGAGACCCTGCCCGTATGTACGTACGTGGTCGTATTTTCTTTCTTGCACACTGGCCGCTGTACGTACGTGTACATGCTACGTGCGCGCCTCTACTACGACACGTGCGCGCCTCTACATCGACCAGTATGTACGTACACGTTCGCGACCAGAATGACAACGCTACGTACGCTTCGACCAGGTGAGTCCCGACTGTCAGGCACTTCCTTGCATGCGAAGATGTAGCTGGTCGGTCCCAGCAGTCAGGGGGCGAATATTTTTTCTTTTGCCCGGACGCACTTCCTTGCGTGCGAAGATGTAGCTGGTGGGTCCCAGCAGTCAGGGGGAAATGTTTTTTTCATGAAATACGGTGGCCCGTCTGGTGGGTCCCCGCTGTCAGGTGGAGGAATAATTATTTTGCGCGTAATAAGGAGGCACTTCCTTGCTGCGGCCGTGGACCCAGCTGTCAGCCTCTCCACGTACAGTCCACGTCCGATGGAAGCCGTTCCTTGACCACGTTGACCACGCCGCACCGAGAGCACCAGGGCGGTGGACGACGGCGAGGCCTAGGAAGGGGACGACGCGGAGCCGGGGAAGGCGCGGCAGTGGATGCCCACACATAGAGGAGTATGAGGGTTCACTGGTTCGCTGCGGTGTGAGGCTGCCGTCACCGCAGAATAACAGGGGGTGTGGGTGAGTAGAGGGATGGCCTGGCCAGCGGTGGGAGTAGTAGGGGGCGGTGAGGTCTCCGCCGCATTGCAGCCGGCCACGGGAGTCAGGAGCACGAGGCACGACCGGTGCTGATTTGGGCGGCGGGAGCAAGAAGACCAGAGGTTGAAGAAGCACTACGGCCGTTGGATGGACATCGTATGGTCACTGGAGCTAGAATCGTGCATATTGACTATGTTGACAAAGCCCTCCGTCCCCGTCAACTTAGTAGGCCCACAAGTCAGCCTGCCACTATACCGGGTCCCAGCTAGCAAGGGGAATATTCATTTTTTGTGCGTAATAAGGAGGCACTTCCTTGCGTGCGAAGATATAGCTGGTGGGTCCGAGCTGTCAGCGGTGGTAACATTTTTTTCGCAAAATACAGAGGCCCTTTCGGTGGGTCCCAGATGTCAGGTGGAGGAATCATTATTTTGCGCGTAATAAGGAGGCATTTCCTTGCGTGCGGCCATGGACCCAGCTGTCAGCCTCTCCACGTACAGTCCACTTCAGATGCATGTCGGTCGTTGACCACGTTGACCAGGCTGCTCCGAGAGCACCAGGGCGGTGGACGACGGTGAGGCCTAGGAAGGGAACGACACGGAGGCAAGGAAGACTCGGCAGTTATTTCCCACACGGAGGGGAGTACAACTGTACGAGGGTTTACTGGTTCGTCTACCATCGCCGGAGAATAACAGCAGGCGTGGGTGAGTAGAGGGATGATTAGGCCAGCGATGGGAGTATGGTGGGGCGGTGAGGCCTGCGCGGCAGCACAGCCGGCCGCGGGGAGGAGGGATCAGGCAGTCTCGCCGGCGCTTGTTTGAGCGGCTGGAGCAGGAAGAGCAGAGATTGAAGAAGCACGACGGCCGTTGGATGGACATCTAACAGGCACTGCTTGTGCGTCAACCTTTTTTAGGAAAGCCTCAAATATGTGGAAAACAACATACATCCCATCTGCCATTATTTCTAATAATTTACAGCCCATTTGCTAATTCTTAAGGTTTTTTTGGACCCCATATTCTTTTGGTTAGCATTACAGCCCATATTGTGGCCACGGTTAAAAAATTATACGAAATTTTGCATATTTCGATGCGGTCCGAACTGTTTTTAATCGCGAAATTTCGAGTGACATTCAAACTAATTTTAAAAATAAATGTATATCAATATAAAATCCAACAAATTGTCCACGCATAAAAATTAATGCAATTTAAAATCTCAAAATGAAAAAAAGAAATTTGAAACAAATTGCCGGTTTGATGTGTTTTAAAAATGTACAGCCCATTTCTCATTACTAATAGGCCATTTTCTCGGCCAGCCGAATGAAGCGCTGCTCGTCTTGAAAGATTTGCAGCCCAACAGGCCTGACAAAGTGACTTACTTGGCAAATCACAAAAAAACTGGGCTAGCCATTTTCAGAAAGAAAAAAAAACTACTGGGCTGGTCTGTGGTAAACATAAAAGAGAAGGCTGTCTAGACAGGCGAGAGTGCCCCGCACAGCCCAGTTGACACCCTGCTTCCGTCTCAAAAACAAATTACATAAATGCCACTCCAATTATGGCGATTCATAAAAATGCCACTACAATTTCCAAACTTTGAAAAATGCCACGACTATTTTTGCAAAATTTGGAAAACGCCACTGCAATTTGCAAACTTTGAAAAACGCCACTCCAGACTTCAAAAAATGCCACTGGAAATGGCATGAAATGGCATTTTTCAAAGTTTGGAAATTGTAGTGGCATTTCTCAGAAACACCAGATTTGGAGTGGCATTTATCAAATTAACCCAAAACAAAAATAATTGGGCGAGCTGCTGGGTCCCTGGTGTCAACCGCTCGTTGTGCAATTCTCTCATTTATTGACTACGTTCACAATGGCATGGGACCCAAATGTCAGAAATCCATTAGGAGGAGCCATTTTTTTATTGTCTTGAAATAAGGAGGCACTTGCTTGCGTACTGCCATGACCTTGGCGGGTCCCTGCTGTCATCCTCTCCATGTACAATCGTCTCCTGATTGTGTACGCGTCAACTTGGTAGGCCCACAAGTCTGGCTCTAAACTCGTGGAGGACAAATACAACCCATTTAAAAAAATAACAGCCCATTCCATACGTTCAAACGGAAAGTTCAACATTGAGAGCAAAGTAACAGGTCTGATCCACATATAGATGTAACACCCCGCATGTAACTTGCCATATTTGTAACTCCGACTCTTGCCATTTCCGGCTATGTGATATGTTTTTCCCTCCGTTGTCGGGTTTTGTCTTTCGTTTTGTTTTTTTGTCATGTCATGCATTTTCATATCATGTCATCATGTGCATTGCATTCGCATACGTGTTCGTCTCATGCATCCGAGCATTTTCCCCGTTGTCCGTTTTCCAATCCGGCGCTCCTATCTCCTCCGGTGCACCCCTCTAGTTTTCTTTCGTGTGCGTGTGTCAAACTTTCTCGGAATGGACCGAGGCTTGTCAAGTGGTCTTAATATACCACCCGGAGACTACCGGTCAAGTTTTGTTTCATTCGGAGGTCGTTTGGTACTCCAACGGTTAACCGGGCATCCGCAAAGTCCATTTGAGTGTCCAGCAAAAACCCCCTCCAAAACCAGCCCAAAACCCACCAAACTCTCTTCCATGCTCTAGGTCTTTCGATCACGATCGTGTGGGCGAAAACTGCACCTCATTTGGAGCCTCCTAGCTCCCTCTATCAATTGCACCATGTTCATTAGAGGTCATCTTGATGCCCAAATCTTCGTTGGAAGAGGGCTAGTTGCTGTTATTCTCTGGTTCTTATCAGAACTTGGAGATTTGTCATTTTTGTATCATTTATTCTGTGCATCTTTTGAGCATGAGCTCTATATGTGTTTTGAAGTATGCCATGCCATCTTTCCAGTGGTATAGTCCATGTATTTTTTTTTGATCTCTGTGGTGACTAGCACAAGCATGAAAAGTAGGCCCCGTAATATTTCTGATTTCAGGGACTTGGTGATTTCTCTAAGTCCTTGTCTGCTGTAATTTTGTTGCCATGTAAACTTGATGCTACAGAGAGATCCATGCATATTTTGGAGATGTTAAGTAGGGATGTTTTGTAGCTATAGTTGTAATTGATCCATTCCTGCAATTGTTTGCAATTATGGAGTGCCATAGCATGACCCAATCTTGCTCTACTTTTGCTATAAATATTTCTGGCAGATTCTTAACATGATATGCATTTTTGCCAAGCTTATTGTAGTTGATCCATACATGCTATGCAATTGTTCTTGCCATGGATAGCTTTATAAACATGCCATATTGCTGTAGGTATGCTTGGTTTGTCATGCATTGCTCTGTAGTGAGTGCATCAAGCTCACAAAGAGGCCTACATATTAATATTTCTGCCATGCTCTGTTTTCTGCTAAGTCTGTAACCTGATAACGAAACTTGCTATGTTTACATGCTTGCCATCATATCTTCTGGTCCTTTTGGCTTATGGTCAGTAAGGGACTTTTGTCATGTGCTTTTTGTAGAACACTACCATGCCTTGTTTTGCTATGTTAAGTTCCTGTAGCATGTTGATTTCGTGCTCTGAACATTGCTACCTGATGCTGATTTCTGCCATGTCCAGTTTTTCACAGAGTCTGTGAACCTGTTATCTTTTGCACTTTTGCCATGCTTGTTTGAGCTTGATATGTTGTGATCTAGCCGTAGCTCAGTGTTCATCTTTTGTCAAGCATCTCCTGTAGTTTACTGCCATGTGCTGTGTTGTTATGTTGGGGTGCTGTAGCATTGTTGCTTCATGCATTTTAAGTGCTATCTTGTTGTTTATCGCAGATTAGTGTCATTCTTGTTTTGCTTGCCATTTGCAAACCGTGCATCCAATTCCGGTGATCTTTATATCGATTTCGACCGAAATCATCTCATCTTTCCAGTGGCATGCTTGGTTTGCCAAGTTACTGCCATGTTCATCATTTTCCTTCCGGAGCACGCATATGCATCGCATATCATATCTTGCATATCATACATGTTTTGCATCATGTTGCTTGTGCATTTCTCGTTGTTGATTGTGGTTCCGTTTGTTGTGTTCTTGTCTTGGGTAGAGCCGGGAGACGAGTTTCGTGAACGAGGAACCTGTCGAGTACGCTTACGAGGATCAAGCTTTCGACAACTCTGAGAACCTTGCAGGCAAGATGACCACCCCTCGAAATCACTTCTATCTTTGCTATGCTAGTTGTTCGCTCTATTGCCATGCTCCGCTACCTATCACTTGCTATATCATGTCTCCTATTTTAGCCATGTCAGCCCCTAACCATCCTTTCCTAGCAAACCGTTGTTTGGCTAAGTTACCGCTTTTGCTCAGCCCTTCTTATAGCGTTGCTAGTTGCAGGTGAAGTTGAAGTTTGTTCCATGTCGGAACATGGATATGTTGGGATATCACAATATCTCTTATTTAATTAATGCATCTATATATACTTGGTAAAGGGTGGAAGGCTCGGCCTTATGCCTGGTGTTTTGTTCCACTCTTGCCGCCCTAGTTACTGTTATACCGGGATTATGTTCCTTGAGTTTGCGTTCCTTACGCGGTCGGGTGATTTATGGGACCCCCTTGACAGTTCGCCTTGAATAAAACTCCTCTAGCAAGGCCCAACCTTGGTTTTACCATTTGCTACCTAAGCCTTTTTCCCCCGGGTTTTCGCGAGCCCGAGGGTCATCTTATTTTAAACCCCCGGACCAGTGCTCCTTCGAGTGCTGGCCCAAACCGAGCGATGTCCGGCGCCCCTGGGCAACCAGGGTCTATGCCAACCCGACGTCTGGCTCATCCGTTGTGCCCTGAGAACGAGATATGTGCAGCTCCTATCGGGATTTGTCGGCACATTCGGGGGCTTTGCTGGTCTTGTTTTACCATTGTCGAGATGTCTTGTAAACCGGGATGCCGAGACTGATCGGGTCTTTCCGGGAGAAGGTTTATCCTTCGTTGACCGTGAGAGCTTATGATGGGCTAAGTTGGGACACCCCTGCAGGGTATTATCTTTCGAAAGCCGTGCCCGCGGTTATGAGGCAGATGGGAATTTGTTAATGTCCGGTTGTAGATAACTTGTCACTTGACCCAATTAAAATACATCAAGTGTGTGTGTAGCCGTGATGGTCTCTTCTCGGCGGAGTCCGGGAAGTGAACACGGTCTGTGTTATGTATGACGTAAGTATGTGTTCAGGATCACTTCTTGGTCATTGCTAGATGACGTCCGTTCCTTGCTTCTCTTCTCGCTCTCATTTGCGCAAGTTAGCCACCATATATGCTTTTGCCGCTGCAGCTCCACCTCATTGCACCATCCTTTCCTACAAGCTTAAATAGTCTTGATCTCGCGGGTGTGAGATTGCTGAGTCCCCGTGACTCACAGATTCTACCAAAACAGTTGCAGGTGCCGACGATGCCAGTGCAGATGATGGCGTCGATCTCAAGTGGGAGTTCGACGAGGAACGTGGTCGTTACTATGTGTCTTTTCCTGATGATCAGTAGTGGAGCCCAGTTGGGACGATCGGGGATCTAGCATTTGGGGTTGTCTTATTTTCATCTGGATTTTGACCGTAGTCGGTCTATATGATTGTATTTTGGATGATGTATGATGATATTTATGTATTGTGTGAAGTGGCGATTGTAAGCCAACTCTTTATCCCATTCTTGTTCATTACATGGGATTGTGTGAAGATGACCCTTCTTGCGACAAAACCACTATGCGGTTATGCCTCTAAGTCGTGCCTCGACACGTGGGAGATATAGCCGCATCGTGGGCGTTACAAGTTGGTAATCAGAGCCATCCCCGACTTAGGAGCCCCCTGCTTGATCGAATCGCTGGCGTTGTTGAGTCTAGAACAAAATGTTTTGAGTCTTAGGATTATATATATCGGAGAGTAGGATTCTTTTTACTCCTCAGTCCCTTCGTCGCTCTGGTGAGGTCTCCTGACGTAGAAGTTTTGACTACTCTCTCCTCAAATTTCACTAAAAAAATTTTTAGGATCACGCGGGTATCTTGGAATCGTTCCGATCGATTTGTGACGAGAACATTGTTCTTGGTGCCTCCTGACATTTAGGGGTTGTGGCAGTGTCCCGGGGAGTTGAGCTCCGAGGTGTTGTCGTCACAATTTTATCGTTGCAGTTCTGGAATACCTGAGTTTCGCCGACATCGAAATCTCTTTTATGCAGTTGTTGGTGAGATCACCTCGACGCCACCCAGTACTGGGGCGGGAGTTCGGGAGTATTGCCATAACTTGTATAACGGATGTTTTTCGAAGGTTGAGGTAACCGATTTCCGAAGATTTCTTGGTTATGTGTTGACGGATGGATACAGCTGGATCTAGGGATTGTTAGTTTGGGTGATATATTTTGTGTCCCCTGTATCCCCTACACCAGATTGCATAACCAGAAACTTTCGGGAGTTTATAAGTGGGAATTCTAGTAGCCTTAGGATATCTTTCCGACAGACGCATGATATGAGATTGGGGTTCGACGTCTAGTGGTCTGCCTTTCCACGGTTGATTTTACAGTGGTCTCGTTGTGTCTTAAAGAGTCCATGGCTTCGCCGACTCGGGGACGCTTCGTATGTCATGTGCACAGCCTTGTACATGATGGTGCTGTACGATTGAGCCCGTGTGGGCCCCACCACGAAAACTTCGGATGAAACCTCTATCATATGTTTGTTCCGGCTTATTCTGCAAGCCAATACTTTGTTTTATTTTGTATTGTGGTATTCGAGTTACTTCCAATTCACATGTTCATTCCATATCTTTTTCAAGTGGCTTCTCAACTTATGGAAGTGTGATGATTTACTACGGAATTCATTCGTTCATCTTCGTTCGAATGTTTATTGTGATGTTGCAATTTCTATCCTTTGATTCTACTTATCTGTTTGTCTATCAAGATGCTAACGGATGTCACCCTCTTCAGGATGGCTCCGCCAACGCGTCAGAATCCGGATCGCAATGAAGGGAGTCAAGCGAACCCTCCGCCACCACCTCCACCTCCGGAGGCATGGCAAGCAATCATGGCAGCCACCAACGCCAATGCTCAGATGATTCTGCAACTCTTGCAAGAACGTACTCAAGGGCAAGGCAATCAAGGCAATCAAGGTCAAGGCAACAATCAGTTTCACTTTGCCACTCTCAACCAGTTTCTCGCAAATCAGCCCAAGTCTTTCAGCTACTGTGCCGAGGCCACGGATGCCGATGATTGGCTCGTGGACATCAACAAGCATTTTGAATGTAGCAATGTCAGGCCTGAGGACTATGTCAAGTTTGCTTCTTTCCAGCTCAAGGACCAAGCTGCTGATTGGTTTCAGAAATACAAAGATTCCAGAGGAGGTCGTGTGATCACTTGGACTGACTTCTGTCGGGACTTCAAAGCGCACCACATTCCACAAAGTGTTGTTGAGAGCAAGCGTGAGAAGTTCCGCAATCTCAAGCAAGGCAACATGTCTGTGTATCAATACAACATTCAGTTTCAGAAACTTGCTCGCTTCGCTAAACAAGACATTCCTGATGAGAAGAGTATGATCTATCACTTCAGAGGTGGCCTTAAAGAGGATCTGCAGTTAGCTCTTGTTCTTGTTGAGCCTACTCACTTTGATCAATTCTACAATATGGCACTGAAGCAAGAAGCTGCTCAGCTCAAGTGTGAGGCTTCTAAGAAGAGAGTCAGAGACGCAGTTCAGTCTTCTTCTTCCTCACTTGTGACAGCTAAGCAACAGAAGTTCTGGTTGCCTCCTCCTCCTCCGTTTCGTCAGCCTTACCAGCAGAAGAACAAAGGTGGCCATGGTTCTTCCAACTCTTCCAACTCTGGCTATCAGAACAAGTCTCAGAATCAAGCTCCAAAGTCCAATGCTCCTTATCACCGTCCACTCTTAGAGGTGACTTACAACAAATGTCAGCAGAAAGTTCACTATGCTAACAAGTGCTTCAACCAGAGGCGTCTTCCTCCTCCTCCTCCTGTCAGATCTTCCAGCAATGCAGTGGTCAAGCATAATCCAAAGTCTGCAAAGGTGAACATGATGAATGCAGCTCAAGCGGAGGAATCTACTGATGTGATAATGGGTAATCTTCCTGTTAATGATATTCCTGCAAAATTTCTTTTTGATACTGGTGCATCTCTTTCTTTCATTTCAAGACCATTTGCTTTTAAGCATGAGTTGGTTTATCAAGATTTGCCTAGACCGTTATTAGTTGTCTCTCCGGGTAAATTCATGAATGCAAGCTCTATGGTTCCGAATGTTACCATCAAGATGGGCGACTATTGATTTCAGTCTTCTCCAATTGTTCTTGGTGACTCGGATATTGATCTTATTCTCGGGATGGACTGGCTTTCTAAGCACAAGGCTCAACTTGATTGTGCTGCCAGGGAAATTCAATTGACACACTCGTCTAAGGATGTGATTATTTTTGCGGCTCGTGATGAAACCATTCGATTTTTCTCTCTCAATGAGAAGGGCGAATTGAATGCCATCTCTCAAATTCCAGTCGTTTGCGAGTATCAAGATGTCTTTCCAGAAGAGCTTCCGGGTATGCCTCCTCATCGGCCAGTTGAGTTCGTTATCGAACTAGAGCCTGGCACTGAACCCGTCTGCAAGCGTCCATACAAGCTTGGACCAAACGAGCTGAAGGAATTGAAGAAGCAGCTCGATGAGCAAGAGCGTCTGGGTTGGATCAGACCGAGTTCTTCTCCATGGGGTTGTGGTGTTCTTTTTGTCAAGAAGAAGGATGGCACGGACCGACTTTGTGTCGACTACCGTCCATTGAAAAAGAAGACAATCAAGAACAAGTATCCACTTCCCAACATCAATGAGCTATTTGAGCAACTCAAAGGGGTTAAAGTATTCTCGAAGCTTGACCTTCGTATGGGTTATCATCAGATTCGCATTCGTGAAGAGGATATTCCCAAGACAGCATTCAGAACAAGCTTTGGTTCTTATGAATATACTGTCGTGTCTTTCGGCCTTGTCAATGCTCCTCCGGTGTTCTCTCGGATGATGAATTTCATCTTCAACCCCTATACCAATGAATTCGTTCTGGTGTATCTCGATGTTATCTTGGTCTTCTCCAAGAATAAGCAGGATCATGCCAAACATTTGCGATTGGTGCTCGACAAGCTCAGAGAGTATCAATTCTATGTGAAGTTCTCTAAATGTGAGTTTTGGCTTGATGAAGTTCTTTTTCTTGGTCACATCATCTCTGCCAAGGGCATCGCTATTAATCCTGAGAAGGTGTCCGCAGTTCTGGATTGGGAACCTCCTCAAAATGTCAAGCAGCTCCGCAGTTTTCTGGGTCTTGCAAGCTATTGCCGAAGATTCGTTGAGAATTTCTCCAAGATTGCAAAGCCTCTTTCCGACCTCCTACAGAAGCATGTGAAATATGTCTGGTCTCCTGAGTGTGACGTTGCTTTCAACACTCTCAAAGAGAAACTAGTCACAGCTCCTGTCTTGACTCCTCCTGATGAATCCAAGCCGTATGATGTTTTCTGTGATGCTTCTCTCCATGGTCTCGGTGCTGTGTTAATGCAAGAGAAGAAAGTTGTGGCCTATACCTCTCGGCAGTTGAAGCCTAACGAGAAGAACTACCCCACTCACGATCTTGAGTTGGCAGCAGTTGTCCATGCATTGATTACGTGGAGACATCTCTTATTGGGAAGACAAGTGGACATTTTCACTGATCACAAGAGTCTCAAGTATATCTTCACTCAGCCCAACCTCAACCTCAGGCAGACTCGATGGGTCGAAATGATTCAAGAGTACAATCCGAGTATCGAATATACTCCAGGCAAGGCAAATGTCATTGCAGATGCTTTAAGCAGGAAGGCTTATTGCAACAGCTTAATTCTCAAGCCTTTTCAACCGGATCTTTGTGAAGCTTTCCGCAAGCTGAATCTCCAAGTTGTTCCTCAAGGCTTTCTTGCCAACCTCATAGTATCTCCTACTTTGGAAGATCAAATTCGTGAGGCACAACTCCTTGATGCCATGGTGAAGAAGGTGAAACGTGGTATCGACAAGGGTCTTTCCAAATACAAGTGCTATCGCATTGATGACAGAGACACTTTGTTCTTCGAGGACCGGATTGTGGTTCCGAAAGGTGATCTAAGGAAAGTCATAATGAACGAGGCGCACAATTCTCTCCTTTCCATTCATCCTGGAAGTACGAAGATGTATCATGACCTCAAGCAGTCGTATTGGTGGACTCGAATGAAGCGAGAAATTGCTCAATTCGTGAATGAATGTGATGTATGCCGAAGAGTGTAAGCAGAACACCAACGACCAGCTGGTCTCCTCCAACCTCTTCCTATCCCAAAATGGAAGTTTGATCATATTGAAATGGAGTTCGTGACTGGATTTCCCAAGTCCAAGCGCGGAAATGATGCTATCTTGTCATCGACAAGCTCTCTAAAGTGGCTCATTTCCTTCCAATCAAAGAATCAATCACAGCAGCTCAGCTGGCAGAGCTCTACACCTCCAGAATTATCTCCTTGCACGGCATTCCACAATTGATTTCTTCAGATCGTGGAAGCATCTTCACCTCTAAGTTCTGGGACTCCTTCAGAAGGCCATGGGCACAAATATTCGCTTCAGCACAGCTTTCCATCCTCAAACTAGTGGCCAAGTTGAGCGAGTCAATCAAATTCTTGAAGATATGCTCAGGGCTTGTGTCATTTCTTTTGGCATGAAATGGGAAGATTGTCTTCCATATGCTGAATTCTCCTACAACAACAGCTTCCAAGCGAGTTCGGGCAAGGCCCCATTCGAGATTCTCTATGGCAGAAAGTGCCGTTCTCCTCTCAATTGGTCAGAGACTGGTGAACGCCAACTTCTTGGCAATGACTTAATCACTAAAGCTGAAGAAATGTGTAAAGTCATCCGTGATAATCTCAAAGCCGCGCAATCGCGCCAGAAGAGTTACTATGATAGTAAGCATCGTGATTTGGATTTCGAGATCGGAGACCATGTCTACCTCCGCGTCTCTCCAATGAAAGGCACTCGTCGCTTCGGTATCAAAGGGCAGCTTGCCCCTAGATACGTGGGTCCTTTCAAGATCATTGGCAAAAGAGGCGACCTCGCCTATCAACTTGAGCTTCCTTCCAACTTCGCGAACGTGCACGATGTGTTCCACGTGTCACAGCTCCGCAAGTGCTTCAAGACGCCTGAGCGCACTATCGACTTCGAAGAGATTGACCTCCAAGAAGATTTGTCTTATCATGAGCACCCCGTTGCTATTCTTGAAGAAACTGAGTGCAAGACTCGCAACAAGTCTATCAAATTCCTGAAAGTGAAGTGGTCGCACCATTCCGACCGGGAAGCCACCTGGGAACGCGAGGACCATCTCCG
Organism: Triticum aestivum; assembly: GCF_018294505.1. Taxonomy (NCBI): domain Eukaryota; kingdom Viridiplantae; phylum Streptophyta; class Magnoliopsida; order Poales; family Poaceae; genus Triticum; species Triticum aestivum. The sequence continues at coordinate 417,282,060 of NC_057808.1, read as the reverse complement.
TTCCGAATATCCGGAGTTCTTTCAGTCCTAGATCTCGGGACGAGATCCTCTCGTAGTGGTGGAGTGTTGTAACACCCCGCATGTAACTTGCCATATTTGTAACTCCGACTCTTGCCATTTCCGGCTATGTGATATGTTTTTCCCTCCGTTGTCGGGTTTTGTCTTTCGTTTTGTTTTTTTGTCATGTCATGCATTTTCATATCATGTCATCATGTGCATTGCATTCGCATACGTGTTCGTCTCATGTATCCGAGCATTTTCCCCGTTGTCCGTTTTCCAATCCGGCGCTCCTATCTCCTCCGGTGCACCCCTCTAGTTTTCTTTCGTGTGCGTGTGTCAAACTTTCTCGGAATGGACCGAGGCTTGTCAAGTGGTCTTAATATACCACCCGGAGACTACCGGTCAAGTTTCGTTCCATTCGGAGGTCGTTTGGTACTCCAACGGTTAACCGGGCATCCGCAAAGTCCATTTGAGTGTCCAGCAAAACCCCCCTCCAAAACCAGCCCAAAACCCACCAAACTCTCTTCCATGCTCTAGGTCTTTCGATCACGATGGTGTGGGCGAAAACTGCACCTCATTTGGAGCCTCCTAGCTCCCTCTATCAATTGCACCATGTTCATTAGAGGTCATCTTGATGCCCAAATCTTCGTTGGAAGAGGGCTAGTTGCTGTTATTCTCTGGTTCTTATCAGAACTTGGAGATTTGTCATTTTTGTATCATTTATTCTGTGCATCTTTTGAGCATGAGCTCTATATGTGTTTTGAAGTATGCCATGCCATCTTTCCAGTGGTATAGTCCATGTATTTGTTTGATCTCTGTGGTGACTAGCACAAGCATGAAAAGTAGGCCCCGTAATATTTCTGATTTCAGGGACTTGGTGATTTCTCCAAGTCCTTGTCTGCTGTAATTTTGTTGCCATGTAAACTTGATGCTACAGAGAGATCCATGCATATTTTGGAGATGTTCAGTAAGGATGTTTTGTAGCTATAGTTGTAATTGATCCATTCCTGCAATTTTTTGCAATTATGGAGTGCCATAGCATGACCCAATCTTGCTCTACTTTTGCTATAAATATTTCTGGCAGATTCTTAACATGATATGCATTTTTTCCAAGCTTATTGTAGTTGATCCATACATGCTATGCAATTGTTCTTGCCATGGATAGCTTCATAAACATGCCATCTTGCTGTAAGTATGCTTGGTTTGTCATGCATTGCTCTGTAGTGAGTGCATCAAGCTCACAAAGAGGCCTACATATTAATATTTCTGCCATGCTCTGTTTTCTGCCAAGTCTGAAACCTGATAACGAAACTTGCTATGTTTACATGCTTGCCATCATATCTTCTGGTCCTTTTGGCTTATGGTCAGTAAGGGAATTTTGTCATGTGCTTTTTGTAGAACACTACCATGCCTTGTTTTGCTATGTTAAGTTCCTGTAGCATGTTGATTTCGTGCTCTGAACATTGCTACCTGATGCTGATTTCTGCCATGTCCAGTTTTTCACTAAGTCTGTGAACCTGTTATCTTTTGCACTTTTGCCATGCTTGTTTGAGCTTGATATGTTGTGATCTAGCCGTAGCTCAGTGTTCATCTTTTGTCAAGCATCTCCTGTAGTTTACTTCCATGTGCTGTGTTGTTATGTTGGGGTGCTGTAGCATTGTTGCTTGATGCATTTTAAGTGCTATTTTGTTGTTTATCGCAGATTAGTGTCATTCTTGTTTTGCTTGCCATTTGCAAACCGTGCATCCAATTCCGGTGATCTTTATATCGATTTCGACCGAAATCATCTCATCTTTCCAGTGGCATGCTTGGTTTGCCAAGTTACTGCCATGTTCATCATTTCCCCTCCGGAGCTCGCATATGCATCGCATATCATATCTTGCATATCATGCATGTTTTGCATCATGTTGCTTGTGCATATCTTGTTGTTGATTGTGGTTCCGTTTGTTTGTGTTCTTGTCTTGGGTAGAGCCGGGAGACGAGTTCGTGAACGAGGAACCTGTCGAGTACGCTTACGAGGATGAAGCTTTCGACAACTCTGGGAACCTTGCAGGCAAGATGACCACCCCTCGAAATCACTTCTATCTTTGCTATGCTAGTTGTTCGCTCTACTGCCATGGTCCGCTTCCTATCACTTGCTATATCATGTCTCCTATTTTAGCCATGTCAGCCCCTAACCATCCTTTCCTAGCAAACCGTTGTTTGGCTAAGTTACCGCTTGTGCTCAGCCCTTCTTATAGCGTTGCTAGTTGCAGGTGAAGTTGAAGTTTGTTCCATGTCGGAACATGGATATGTTGGGATATCACAATATCTCTTATTTAATTAATGCATCTATATATACTTGGTAAAGGGTGGAAGGCTCGGCCTTATGCCTGGTGTTTTGTTCCACTCTTGCCGCCCTAGTTACTGTTATACCGGGATTATGTTCCTTGAGTTTGCGTTCCTTACGCGGTCGGGTGATTTATGGGACCCCCTTGACAGTTCGCCTTGAATAAAACTCCTCCAGCAAGGCCCAACCTTGGTTTTACCATTTGCTACCTAAGCCTTTTCCCCCGGGTTTTCGCGAGCCCGAGGGTCATCTTATTTTAAACCCCCGGACCAGTGCTCCTTCGAGTGCTGGCCCAAACCGAGCGATGTCCGGCGCCCCCTGGGCAACCAGGGTCTATGCCAACCCGACGTCTGTCTCATCCGTTGTGCCCTGAGAACGAGATATGTGCAGCTCCTATCGGGATTTGTCGGCACATTCGGGGGCTTTGCTGGTCTTGTTTTACCATTGTCGAGATGTCTTGTAAACCGGGATTCCGAGACTGATCGGGTCTTTCCGGGAGAAGGTTTATCCTTCGTTGACCGTGAGAGCTTATGATGGGCTAAGTTGGGACACCCCTGCAGGGTATTATCTTTCGAAAGCCGTGCCCGCGGTTATGAGGCAGATGGGAATTTGTTAATGTCCGGTTGTAGATAACTTGTCACTTGACCCAATTAAAATACATCAAGTGTGTGTGTAGCCGTGATGGTCTCTTCTCGGCGGAGTCCGGGAAGTGAACACGGTGTGTGTTATGTATGACGTAAGTATGTGTTCAGGATCACTTCTTGATCATTTCTAGATGACGTCCGTTCCTTTGCTTCTCTTCTCGCTCTCATTTGCGCAAGTTAGCCACCATATATGCTTTTGCCGCTGCAGCTCCACCTCATTGCACCATCCTTTCCTACAAGCTTAAATAGTCTTGATCGCGCAGGTGTGAGATTGCTGAGTCCCCGTGACTCACAGATTCTACCAAAACAGTTGCAGGTGCCGACGATGCCAGTGCAGATGATGGCGTCGATCTCAAGTGGGAGTTCGACGAGGAACGTGGTCGTTACTATGTGTCTTTTCCTGATGATCAGTAGTGGAGCCCAGTTGGGACGATCGGGGATCTAGCATTTGGGGTTGTCTTAATTTCATCTGGATTTGACCGTAGTCGGTCTATATATGATTGTATTTTTGGATGATGTATGATGATATTTATGTATTGTGTGAAGTGGCGATTGTAAGCCAACTCTTTATCCCATTCTTGTTCATCACATGGGATTGTGTAAAGATGACCCTTCTTGCGACAAAACCACTATGCGGTTATGCCTCTAAGTCGTGCCTCGACACGTGGGAGATATAGCCGCATCGTGGGCGTTACAATAGAGTACTGAACTTCCACGTTGACAACCATCATCCAAGTTAACTTTCTACTCCCACTAATACTCTAGTAGCGTACAAGTACTAACTTACTCTTAGCTAACTAGACGATGCCAGCCGCCATCTGCGGTACACGCTAAACGCCAGCACCGGCGTCCTCTGCCTCGCCTCGGACTTGCCAGAGGTGCGATAGGGCGCGTTGCTTGCGCGCGTTGGCCCTTTCCATGCCGGCGTGGTCCACCGAAGCTTCGGCTTCTAAGCGGGAAACCCACTTGACGAGCTGGTAGTAAAAATCGGCATCGTGAACGCGTGCGTGCCCGACAGCCTCCAGGGCTATTTGCCGGGCGCCGGCCTCCACGTAGTCGGCCCAGTTGCGAGCGCTCTATTCGCGACTCAGAGCATTGGTGCGCTGCTGCTCCATGTCCCGCTGGCGGCGCAAATCGGTGATACGTTGCTCCTCTGCCAAGCGGTCTTGCTCCAACAACTCCTGCTCCTCCGCCAGGTGGTCGCGCTCCAACAAGTCCTCGATCTTCGCATTGCCATCTAAAGACCGATAGAATGCCTCCTCCCTCCGTCTGCCTTCCGGTGAAAAACCAAACACTAGTTCCGGTGGTGACCGCCTCCGGCCTCGCCTATCGCGGACGGGCGGGGGCATGGCCGACATGGCGATAGCGAGGATAAGTGGCGAGCGACGTCGGGCCAGTGGGGACTTATGAGGATAGGGCGAGTTGGGTCATGGTGCCATCGGAGAAGGCCGGGAAACAGTACTTATAGGCAGAAGGTAGCGCGACGATCATCGGAATTCAATGCATAATTAAGCAGGCATGGCTTAGCACGCCAGCTTGCCGTGGAAAACTAGAGAAACTGAAATTATGACTGTGCCGTCCCGTCCCGTCCGTGCTGGGTCGCACGCCGGCATGACGGTCAAACGAGTGCACTCGAATCATCTCCCTCCTTGTCAATAATGATTCCACAGATTTAAAAGGCCTGCAACAATTAAAGCGCATCTTTTTCGCATCAGTTAGCTGCCTTAATTACGGCCGGCTGCATGCAGGCACTCAAAATCGCTCGCAGCCAGTACGCGGAGCAGCATGCAACGAGTCGCAGCCAAGGGCATTAGTTGATGAACTTTAGCTGGGAGATAAGGCATTTGCGAACGTTTTCGCTGGCGGTTTCTTCAGATTCGCATGGCATTTTCTGCAGAGCAGCTTGTGAGTTTCTTCAGAGGTAGGCATTTTTATTCAAAAAACCGCCACTTCGGATCTTGCGTCGCAACTAAAACTGCCAGGAGCGCATTAGTAGGCTAGCTAGTGATCGATCAGTAACTTGTAAACACTGAGCGAATAGAAATAAGGAACTGCTAATGCATCTCAATGATTCACAGATCATATACAAATATGTAACTCCAAAAGCAAAGATCAGCCACTTCGGATCTTGCGTCACAACTAAAACCAACTAGTATGATTCCCATACATAAGATCAACATGTTAATGCATCTCAATGATTCACAGATCATATACAAATAAGTGGCTCCAAAAGCAAAGATCTAGAAAAAACATCTGTTCTGCCTACTAACATGTATGCTTCTCTTGGCACATTCAGTACAGACTGAAAGACAAATTTGTTTGTGAAGTGTACAATTCCTCTTGCAAACGTAAGTGGTTTCACCAACAACTGGAACCATGAGAATGAACCACACATGATGGAGGAACATCCACTGCAATATGATTTGGTCTTCTCTCGATCACACGGCGAGACTATTTTCGGAATACAAACTTTAACTTAGGCAAAATGATGCCCATTATATAATCAGACCAAAGCAATGAAGCACCTAGTGTTGGCCAATAAATAGTACAGTACTACTTTTCTCCAGTCCATGAAGTGACTATCCAATCTTTCTGTGTCTATTTTCAAATGGCACTGCATGCAGTGACTATACTATTCTCTTGTGCAGTTCAACCAAAATTGCGGCCACCTTGTGTGTTTGCCAAATAGCAACGGGCAGACATCTCTGTCTGCACAAATATCAAGCAGCTAGTAAACATATACCCCACCTTGTATTTTTGGTTTAAACATGTCTCTTTCGCTTAGCATCTGTCATGTTTTGCACTGGACAATTTGATACAGTCATGTTTTGCCCTGGACAATTTCATACTGAATTGATTTGCTGGTTCAGAGCAGAAATATAGCGCCTATTCTTCATCAGACCAAGGATATCCATGTTCGCAGTGATGGAAGAGGTGAAACCGATACAACCGAAATTGAGCATCCAATCATTGAATCCTGTCCTGCACCTCCAATGTAGGTCCACCCTGCCAATAAATTCACATGCAAACCACTAGTATTACTATCTAATGACAGTACAAAAAGAGTAGCAAGATAGTAGCAAACCATGTACCTTCGTAATGAACAGCTCATAGTGCCACCAATTGGATATAAAGGTTTGGAACAAAACATGCTCCTAATGTTGAACCAGTTGGACTTTTTGTGCAGTTCCACTAAAATCAAGCATCCCTGTTTGCATAGATATTGAAAGTGTGATTACTATAAAAGTGGCACTAGTTGAAGCATAGACTCACAAATATAAGCATTCCAATTTCTTAATGGGAAAAGGTAGCAAGACTATTTCTAACCACCTGTTTGAAGGAATAAATAAGGCAACAGCGGCTGATGTCAGAAAGGCATATATAGTTCTTTCTGAAAGAATGATCGATTCTTGACCTTTTCTCTTCTTTTAAGCATATTTTGTGCAGTTCAACTAAAATAAAATGCCATCACCGCCTTGACACTTCAATGACACTGTACAAAAGGAAATGACTTAACATTACATCATGATGTCAGGGATGTAGTCGACAGGCATTAGAGACAAACTTACGGACCTCCTCCGATAACATAATGAACATTGATTTTAACAAAGGTGTGACTAGCTTTACCGGGATAATTTGAGTGAACTCTACACCCTCTGTTCCTTAATATAAGACGTTTTCACGGTTCAATTTAAAGTACCCAAATGTCTAGTATTTAGAAAAACTGGTAGTAGCTTTCTTGAGCACATATCTGGGAAAGCTTGCCACACTTTATTTATGTCCATACGCTAATGCAACACCATTCGAAATTTTGAATACTGCAAATATACACTAATCCAGTGGCTAGTGCAACAGTAGAGTAGTTATTTTATTACAGGGTACAGTACAATGGTTTTACTGAACAGATTTCAATAAACTCTAGCACTTGAAGATTTCTATAAGAATTAACAATACAAAATGTAAAGGTAACACATTTCAGCATTAGTATACTAGTTGTGCATGAGCATTAAACCAAATACAAAAGTCTGAAGGTAACTAGCATTATTAACTAAAGATAGTATAAAAAAATTGCAAACCATGATAATCGATCAAACATAAAAACTTTGATCGAACGAATCAAGAGAACAGCCGGAGGAGGAGGTGCCCACTCTTGACCTTTCCTCTTGTCTTCATAATTTTTTGTGCAGTTTAACCAAAATAAAATGACATCAGTGCCTTGGCATTTTGGTGACACTGTACAAAAAAAATAACTTATCTCATGAAAGTGAGGTATGTAATCTATAAGCATGAACAGTGCAAAAATCTGAAGGTAGTAACAAGTTTCATCGTTGGTATACTGGCTGTGCAACAACTTTAGAATGCCTTAGCTGAAAAATCTTTAATACATCCACAATCAACAGCTAACCCTGAAATAATCCAGTGACATTAAATGGCAGTGCTTAAATTTATTGGTGGCATTAGACTGAGTGTGGCATTAGTTAAATGTGGCATCACTTTAGCAGTAGCATTGCTTGACTTGACTGCTGGCGTTATACTAACAGCAAAAAAGTGACAATAAGAGCATGGGAGGCCCATTCGGACGGACAGTGGGCGCACCAGTACGATGTACCTCCACAGACGCATAGAGTGGTAAGGGAGGTATGATTGCCCAGAGCAACAAATATCCAGGCAGCATATGTGGATTACGTCCCATTTGTGTTCTGTTTAGCCACCTTTTTCCTATGTGAGGACAACAAACCGATCGACCTGGTCATTCTCTATTGCGTTGTCATGCCTTTCTACCCTTCTTCAACCAAGAGACACGAGACTCGTTCCTTAGCTACTAATTTTCCCCTTTTCAACCTAGATGCTGGTTCTATGCCTACTCTCTTGGACAGTACAGTCTCCCTTCCTTTCCTCATTCAACCCAGACATGGATTAGTCTGCATGAAGTAGGTTTTCCTTTAATAGTGCAAATTAAGGTTTTCGTTTACGTGACCAGCAAAGCAGAGGATAGCAAATTGGGAAGATGGTGGAGTGGAAAAAGATCCACATGCAGCAACGTGGCAGATGGGGCAAAAGAACAAGGGTATGGTTCGAAAAGAGGTAGCATGCCTGAGGGTCGGCGGGAAGTGGCTTCGCTCGTGGTCGTCGTCCTCCGCATGCACTACGGCAGCGAGCTTGGGGATGGAGGCCATCCCACGCGGACGCTAGGTCTGAGAGGACGGCCTTGTCGTCAGTGCGTGACCTCGCTCGCCGACGACGAGTGCGTCAACACTGCACGTCCTTTTCTTCCGCGGCGGATCTGTGACCACCGGTGAGGCGGGAGAGAGAGGCCATCTTTTTTAGATCTAGAGAGAGGGTGATAGTGTGAGAAGCAAGTGGGCAGCCCTTAGCAAGAAAGTTCTGAAGCTCCAGCCTATATATCTTTTTTATACTACTAGTAGTAGAGGTGGAGTAGAGGTAGAGTAGTTTATATTTTCTCTGCAAACAGTACCAGTTAGTCGTGCTTCAAAACTGAACGGCACGCCATTAAAAAAATAAAGGTCGATAACTAAGGCGGCACCTCGGCCAACGCGGCCAGATCGCATTTGCACGAGAATGGTAGGTGCGACATATGCCAACGGTGGCTTATCATTGATGGGGCTTGCCAATAAGACGTCGTCGGTGCCTGGAAACGGGATGAGGCGAAGACATGCACGCCGGCGGATCTTACCCAGGTTCGGGGCTCTCCGAGGAGATAACACCCCTAGTCCTGCTCTGCGGGGTCTCCGCATGATCACTAGATCAGGAAAAGTAGCTACAATCGCTCCTAGAGCTGTTGGGTTCAAGGGAGAAGAAGAACAAGGCTAGCTCTCGCTTCTCTCTCTCTATGGTGTGTGTGCTATGCTCAGAAGCCAACCCTTTGCATGGGTGCCCCGGGGGGTTTATATAGGCCTACCCCCCGGGGGTACAATTGTAATCCGGCTGGGCTCTGGTCCCAGCCGTCAGTGTCTACGCTCGCCGGCTTCTCCGCCGGCTGTTGGGGCCCGCCGACTAGTGGGTCCCGCCGGCTGCCGGCCTCTTGGTCGACAGGCCGGCCCCACCGCCTAGGATCTTGTCGGCGGCTGCTTACTGTAGCCTCGCCCCTGATGACGAGGGCTTCGTTGAGGTAATCGTGGCTACAGTGGGCCGCCTCGAGGGCCCTCACTGTAGCCTTACCTCGTCTTGTCTCCTTAATGGGGCGCATGCTTCGAGGGAGGGGGTAGCCGGCTTCTGGGGGCCGGCTACGCCCTTGGCCGACTGGGGGAGGCCGGGCCGCCTCCGCGCTCTCTCTGGCCGAAGGGGACCCGCCGCCCGTGGGCCGTACGGGAGTCTGTCGTGGATGACGTTGAGGCTAGCATGGCTACAGTGCCGAGCCGAACGGGAGACGGCCGTCCCGTACGGCCTCCTGTGGCCATGCCTGCCTCGGGCTTCGGGGGTAGTGGGCCGCACTGTGGCCACACCCCGTCTTGTCACCGTTATGTGGGTGTAGCTTTGGTGGTTGTGGTCTCGGCCGGCTTCTTGGAGTCGGCGCTCTTCGAGGCCGGCTTCCTGGAGTCGGCCACCCCGCGGATATCCTGGGGGGGAGGTTGCTGAGGCTGGGCCGCCTCCCGTGAGTCGGCTTCGGGGTAGCCGGCCAGGGGAGGTGGTCCAATGCTTGGAGTGCTTGGAGGCCCAAAGGCCTGATAATTTTTCAGAAGAACCAGGGGCAGTCGGTTAGGCTACCCGTGGCCATTTACTCCGACAGTAGTCCCCGAAGCTGATTGGGCTTCGAGGTTGGGTAGGAGTTGAGAAGCTCGATCAGCTTCCTATCTTGACAAGCCGGCAGCTGGGAGCCGGCTTTGGTTAGGCGTGCCGCCTTGGTCGAAAACTCCGGAGTCGGAGGGCGGGAGCTCGCCAGTGCGTGCACCGGGCCGCGGGCCGGCCACTTGCCGTCTGCGAACCACGTGGCCCCTCTTGGCCGGAAAGCCTGCCAGCCCACGCGCGCGACGGGACGTCGCCGCAGGGCGGGGGCCCGCCACGTCCACGCCCGGGCCCAGGCGCGGATTCTCTGCATCCCGAAACCGCCCGCACGTCTCCTTGCGGCAGTTTCGGCTCGCCTTTAGGGCGTAATAATCGCGAGGCGTGGGGGGAATGGGTGCAGTTAATCCCACGTCTCCCCCCACGTCCGGCCTCCCCGGCCTCGCCTCGCGAAGCTATAAGTAGGGGGAGATGGAGGGCGGCAGGCTCTCGCACGCTCCTCCTCCTTCCACCATCTTCTTTCGCTTGCCGTTTCTTGCAACAGCGCCTCGCCGCCGCGCTCTTCCACCACACGTTCCTCCGCCGCCGCGCTCGTTTTCGCCATGCCTCCCGCCACGGAGCAGTATGGCGGGGATTGGGACGGCTCCAACGTCCACGAGGATCACGTCGAGTTCCTCCGCAATACGCGGCGGCTGCCCGGCGCGGACAAGGTGGAGGTCCGTCTTGCGCCGGCGAAGGAAATTACGCCGGAGCCGCGGGAGGGCGAGCGGGTGGTCTTCCGCTCGCATTTCTTGCGCGGCATCGGCCTGCCAGTGAGCGCCTTCTTCCGCTCCTGGCTCGATTTCTACCAGCTCCAGCCGCACCACCTCACCCCAAACGCGGTGGTGCTGCTGTCAGCCTTCGTCACCCTGTGCGAAGGCTACCTCGGCGTCCTCCCTACCCTCGAGCTCTGGGGGGAGTTCTTCCAGTCCAAGCTGGGCACGCGCATGCAGGGCGTGCCGGCTCAGACTGGCGCCTTCATCGCGTCGCGGAGGTCGGTCGCCGACAACCCCTTCCCCGTCATCACGCTGATCCAATCGGTGAAGAAGTGGCAAAAGTCGTACTTCTACGTGCGGAACATCGCCCCACGGGGCGACTACATCAACCTGCCGGCTTACGTAGCCGGCCCACCGGCGGGCAGGCGGCCCCAGTGGTCCTTCCGGGCCGTGACTCTGACGCCGGCTGGGTCCGCAGCCGTCGCCCGAGTGCGAGTGATGACCCAGTCGGAGGGCCTGACGGGGCCCGACCTTCTGGCCGCCTTCGTCACGCGCCGGGTTCTTCCGCTCCAGAGCCGTCCTCATCTGATCTACCAGATGAGCGGCCAGCTCGATCCGAGCCGGATGTGCACCAAGGACATGCCGCACGAGGAGGTCGCCTATATGGTGAACTACCTCGCGAACTGCAAACTCTCCGAAGAGTGGCAGTTCGGCAAGGAGCCATACAGCCGAGCCAATCCACCGCCCACGGTATGCTCTCCTTGTTTCTTCTTTTTCTCTTAACTTTGTTGCCGAGTTCCTCTTGGCCGACTCTAACTTAGTCGGCTTGTTTTTCGACAGAGCCCTCTTCTTCGGCCGGCCGGCGGGTCAGACGCGGAGCGTCGATTCGTCCCCGACCGGACGGAACACGATCTGGAGGACCCCGACTTGGGGGCGGCCGCTATGGACGACAACATCGAGCCGGGTGGTGGCCAAGCCGGCGGCGAAGCAGGCTGCTCCGGGCTCGGAGTCACCTTCGACGACTGGCCGGACGACGATGAGGCCGAAGTCGCCCCGCGCCGCCGGCCGGCATCTGGACGCGGCGCGGGTTCCTCCGCTGCACCGCCTGCTCGGGGCGGAGGGCAGAAGCGTCGCGCCGCCCAGGGTTTGTTCGGCAGTCGGACGAAGAAACCCAGGGGCGGGGCGGCAGCAACCAGGCGGGAGGAGGCGGCCGCGAAGGCGGCTCGCTTCCGCAAGACGGTGAAGCAACCGCAGACCGTGTCGGCGTAAGTTCGAATTCTTTTGTATACTCTTTTTTCTTTCTTTTCTCTGGTGGTTCCTGAACCCTTGTCTTTTTCTCCAAACGGCCAGAGCTCCGTTGTCGCTTGAGCGGGCGGCTGCCGCCTCCGTCGTCGAGTCGCCGAGGGGGTCTGGGAGCACCACTCGCCGCGTGACCCCCATGCCGACCTTCAGGAAGCGACAGAACGGAACGCGCGGGATGCGCGGGAGGAGCGGGAGGCGCGAGAGGTGGAGGCACGGAAGGCGGCCGCCGCCCAGGCGGCGCAGGAGGAGGAGGCGGCGAAGGCGCTCGCCGACGCCACAGCCAAGGCCCAAGCGGAGGCTGCAGCTGCGGCGGCGATGGAGGAGGCCTTGATGGTCACCCCGCTACGTGTCGTAGCACCTGGGGCTCCGGAGCCCTCGCCAGAAGGATCCGGCGACGACCAGCCAAGGCTGGAGAGGGACGACGACGTCGCCGTTTTGGAGAGGGCGCCGGTGCCGACCCTGCCGGCTGGGGCGGCTAAAGGCGGCCGGCCTGATCTGCCGCCTGCGCAGTCGGCGGGGGGCAAGCCGGCCGCGAGGGCTGAGCTGGCGGTCCGGATGCCGCCGAGCCGGCGCGCGGGGAAGGCCGCGTCGGAGCCACAGCTGGCCGTGGGCTCCAGCTCGTCGGCCCAGGACGTGGAGGTGGCCAGTGCTACCTCAGGGTGGACGCCAGGCGGAGGGACGGCCGTGATGAACGTGGCCGCGCAGGACGTCCGAACTCGGCTCCAGGCCCAGGCTACGGCGCTGAGGCAGTTCACCGACGAGTTCCTTGCGACGCGGGTGGCCATCCGGGTTAGTCTTCCCATCTTGCTTCTTCTTGATCTTGATTTCTTCCGTGGGGGCGCGTCAGCGCACCCACTGGGTGTAGTCCCCGAGTTCCAAGTCGGCTGCTGAGCAGACGGCTTGGAACTTCTTAGTGGATTTGGCTTTGCTATTCTTGTTCTTACTTCGATCTTCTGTCTATCTTGCAGGACTACCACAATCTTTGTGCGGCCGCCTTCAACTCCCAGGCTCGGGAGCTGCCCAGAAGACCGCCGACCTTACTGAGAGCCGAGGTACGTGCTTTGTTCTTTATCTCATGTGGGGGCGCGTCAGCGCACCCACTGGGTGTAGTCCCCGAGATTCGGGCCGACTGCTGAGCAGTCGGGTCGGATCTTCCTTGACGACTTCCTCTTACTGTTCTTTCTTTTTCTGCCGTCTCTGCAGCGGCCAACGCCGGTCTGAGGGCACAGCTGGGAGAGTCTCAGACTGCCCTTCGTGCCAAGGATGCCGAGCTCGCCGCCTTGGTGCAGGAACGCGACCGCCTGGCCAAGAAGTTGGCCGACCAGGAGGAAGGCCACAAGGCGGCTCTGAAGGCGGTGCAGGACCGCGAAGCCGCCCTCCAGGCCGAGTACGAGACGGAGGCGGCTGGCTGGGCTGAGGCCAGGCAAACTCTGATCTCTGGCTATGGTCAGATCGAAGATCTGGTTGACGGTAAGCCGCCTACCTCTTCGTCCTTTCTTGCCATCTGCCACTTTTGGCTCGTTTTCTGACTTGGTGTTCTTTTCTTCTTTTCTTCTTCTTTCTTGCACAGAATATTTCCCTGGCTATTCTACGCCGCCAACCAGACCATCGAGGCCCGCCGCCAGGCGCGGAGGCAGGCTGGCTTCGAGATTTCGCCAACCGCCGGCCGTTCGCTGGAGGAGCAGCTCTTGGCGATCCAGGCCCGCATCCAGCCGGCTCACCGACTGCTCCGCCGGCTTCAGCGTGCCGGGGCGCAAGTCTTGGCCGCCCTCTGGCCCGGCCAAGTGGTTCCTCGCACCCCCAGTCGGACTGCCGACTGGCTGGAGGTGGCAGTCGGCCGCTTCGAAGCCTGGAAGGCCTCGGCGGCTCGCTCCGGCGCCAGGCGGGCGCTGGAGTTCGTCAAGGCCTGGTATCCCGGCCTGAGCCTGGATCAGCTGGCTACCTGGCGGCAGCAAGCCGACACGGAGCTGGAGCCGGCGCGGCCGGCTATCATCCGGCGGGCTTCGGCGATCGCCGACTACACCGACACCAGCGTCTTCGCCCCCGAGGTAGACGACAACGGTGTCGCCCAGCCGGAGGAGTGGTTCGGGCTGAACCCGGCAGACGGTGAAGACTCGGCGGAGGAGATCGACTCCAGCGACGAGGGTGAAGAGGAGGAGGAGGAGGGTGAAGACGCCGAGCCGGCTGGTGGAGCAGCCGACCAGCCTCAGCCTGACCGCGCCTCCAGCACCACGTCGCGCGCGAGTGCGTCGCCTGCCGCTGGTGGTGACCAAGCCGAGACCCGCTAGGCGGCCACTCCTTCAGCCGGCGAGGCCGTCTCCACCGACCAGCTCGGCTCCCACCTGCGCCCTAGTCTAGTCTGCCATCTTTTGTTTTCCTGTCTTGTTACTTTTGGAACAATACTTTGTTAAGTCTGCACAATTCCACCCACTGGGGGTGTATTCGAACTATGTTGATTGCCAGCCTGTTGGGGGCTTTATATGTATATATAACTTATGCATGCATTTGGCTTTTCCTCGTACTTTGCTTTTTATCCTTCTGCTGTTTCCTTTGCCGCCCTCCCTTGGTTGCCGCCTCCCCAGTCAGACAGTTGCTCTGCAATCTGTAGCTGGAGGAGTGCTTGGCCAATTGGGAGGGGAGTACTCTAGCTTTGCTGGACTTAAAGCTAAGTGTTTAGGAAGCCGGCCAGCCGGCTGTTCTGACAGCCGGCAAGCATGTTTGGAGGCCGTCTTTTTGCTATATAAGTTCGTTGGTCCTTAGCCGTTTTTCGTGTGGGCATCCTTTCTGCCTTGCCTCTTGCTAGTCGGACAGTCGGTTCTTCGAGCTGCGACTTTCAACAAGAGAGGACTCGGGAGCCGGCACACTACTTTTCTGACTTCAGGTAGAACTTTTAATATAGCTCAAGGCGGCCAGTCCCCGGGCCGACTAGTCGAACCCGGTGCCAGACAAGAAATCAAATGTAATAATACATTCATGGATATGACACTTGTCATTCATAGATAAACAAAGGCAGTCCCCGAGTACTGTTCGGGGGCCTGTTGGTTTGTACTTAATACAAAAGGGTAGCATGATACATACTGCTTTCAACTGTAAAATCGTCTCAGGAGGTTTGCGTTCCATGGTCGCTCCGACTCCTTGCCGGAGTCGTCTCTCTTGCGTGCTCTTGGTTTTTGCGCGTCGATCAGGTAGTAGGAGTCGTTGCCTAGTGCCTTGCTGATGACGAAGGGGCCTTCCCAAGGGGCCGAGAGCTTGTGCTGGCCGGCTGTTCGCTGGATCAGCCGGAGCACAAGGTCGCCCTCTTGGAAGGATCTTGGCTTGACCTTGCGGTTGTAGTAGCGGCGCAGCCCTTGCTGGTAGATGGCGGACCGGCTGAGTGCTAACAGCCGGCCTTCTTCCAGTAGGTCGACGCCGTCTTCTCTTGCTTCCTTGGCCTCCTCCTCCGTGTACATGGTGATCCGAGGCGAGTCGAACTCGATGTCTGTTGGGATGACAGCCTCGGCACCGTACACGAGGAAAAATGGAGTGAAGCCGGTTGACTTGTTGGGTGTAGTGCGCAGACTCCAGAGGACAGCCGGCAGCTCATCGAGCCAGCAGCCGGCCGATCGCTCCAGTGGTACAACCAGTCGGGGCTTGATGCCGGAGAGGATGAGTCCATTTGCTCGCTCGACCTGGCCGTTTGACTGCGGGTGGGCAACGGACGCTAAGTCCAGTCGGATGCCCTGCGTCGCGCAGAAACGTGCCAGTGCTCCTTTGGCGAAGTTCGTGCCGTTGTCGGTGATGATGCTGTGCGGCACGCCGTACCGAGTAGTGATGTCAGTGATGAATGTCACGGCAGTCGGCCCGTTCAGCTTCTTAATCGGCTTTGCTTCGATCCACTTTGTGAACTTGTCCACAGCGACAAGTAGATGTGTCAAGCCGCCGCGGGCTGTCTTGAAAGGGCCCACCATGTCCAGTCCCCAGACGGCAAAAGGCCAGGTGAGGGGAATGGTCTTGAGTGCAGAAGCCGGCAGGTGTTGCTTGGAACTAAAAACTTGGCATCCTCTGCAGCTCTTGACTATTTCTTTAGCATCCTCCAAGGCAGTCGGCCAGAAGAAACCATGGCGGAAAGCCTTGGCCACAAGTGATCTTGAGGCTGCGTGGTGGCCGCATTCGCCTTGGTGGATGTCCTTGAGGATTGCCACTCCTTTTTCTGGCTCGACACAACGCTGGAAGACTCCAGTGACGCTGCGCTTCACAAGCTCTCTGTTGATTATTGCATATGCTGCGGCTCGTCGTTGCACTAGTCTTGCTGAGATCTCATCAGCCGGCAGCTCTCTGCTGACTAGGAACTTGAGGATGGGCTGGGCCCATGACGGAGCTGTGACTTCTTCTTCTGTTAGTGTAGCCACCATGACTCGGGTGGGTGGGTTGGGTGGCGTGGAATTGGAGTCGGCCACCGCTTCTTGTGTCGTTGCAGTCCCCGGGCCGACTGCTGCAGTCCCCGGGCCGGGTTCTGAAGTCCCCGGGCCGGGTGCGACTACGGCAGTCCCCGGGCCAGTTGTCGAAGTCCCCGTGCCGCCTGCGGGGTTTCTCCAGTCGGATCCGGCTGTATCTGGCGCAGGCGGTACGAAGATGGAGTCCGACTCTGGAGACGGCTTGATGGACGGCTTGAGGAGGCGCTGGAGGGAGACGCCAGTCGGTATGGCTTGTCGGGTGGAGCCGATCCGTGCTAGGGCATCTGCTTGGTCGTTGTCGGCCCTTGGCACGTGAAGGAACTCGCACCCTTCGAAGTATCCGCTGATCTGCTGGACGAGGAATCGATAGCTCGCCATGTTCGCGTCCTTGGCGTCCCAGTCGCCAGACGACTGCTGGACCACCAAGTCTGAGTCGCCGTAACACAGGATCCGGCGTATGCCGAGCTCTTTGGCTAGCCGGAGCCCATGTACGAGCGCCTCGTACTCGGCCACGTTGTTGGAGGCGGCGAAGTGGATCTGCAGCGTGTACTTGAGCTTGTCGCCTTTGGGAGAGGTGAGGACGATGCCGGCTCCCAAGCCGGTGCGCATCTTGGACCCGTCAAAGTGCATCCGCCAATGGGTAGAGTCGGGAGCCGGCGGTAGGTACTGGGTCTCGGCCCAGTCGACGAGGAAGTCGGCCAATGCTTGGGACTTGATGGCGGTGCGGGGTTGGTAGAAGATCGTGTAGGGCGCCAGTGCAATGGCCCATTTAGCCACCCGGCCGGATGCATCCCGGCTGCCTATGATCTCGGCGAGCGGGGCGGTGCACACGACCGTGATGGGGTGCTCTTGGAAGTAGGGCTTCAGTTTCTTGGCAGCGAAGTACACCCCATAGCACATCTTCTGGTAGTGCGGGTAGTTTTGCTTTGAGCTGGATAGCACTTCGCTGAGATAGTACACCGGCCTCTGGACTAGCTGGGCTCGGCCTTCTTCCGGGCGCTGGACCACAACAACAGTACTGACGACTCGGCTAGTCGCGGCGATGTAGAGGAGCATGGGCTCCTTTTCAGTCGGCGCTGCCAGGACAGGCGGAGTGGTCAGCATTTTCTTCAACTCATGGAAGGCTTGGTCGGCTTGGTCGTTCCACTCGAAGTGAGTGGACTTCTTCATGAGTCGGTACAGGGGGAGAGCCTTCTCTCCTAGTCGGCTGATAAAACGATTCAGGGAGGCTAAGCAGCCAGTGAACTTCTGCACATCTCGCAGTTTGGTGGGAATCTCCATCCTCTCGATGGCCTTGATCTTGACGGGGTTGCATTCGATGCCGCGTTCGGAGACCAGGAAGCCTAGCAGCTGGCCGGCTGGCACTCCGAACACGCACTTCTCGGGGTTGAGCTTGATTTGGAATCGGCGCAAGTTGGCGAATGTTTCTTTCAGGTCTTCCAGCAAGGTGCCGCGCTTCTCTGTCTTCACCACAATGTCGTCTACATAGACGTGGGCATTTCTGCCGAGTTGTTTCAAGAGGCATTTCTGCATGCAACGCTGAAAAGTGGCACCGGCATTCCTCAAGCCGAATGTCATAGTCAGGTAGCAGAAAGCTCCAAAGGGTGTGATGAAGGCAGTCTTCAGGCGGTCAGCTGGGTCCAACTTGATCTGATGGTACCCTGAGTACGCATCCAAAAAACTTAACAGCTCGCATCCGGCTGTGGAGTCTATCACTTGGTCAATCCGTGGCAGAGCAAACGGATCCTTTGGGCAGGCCTTGTTCAGGCTGGTGTAGTCTATACACATACGCCACTTGTTATTCTTCTTCAGAACCAGAACTGGGTTGGCAAGCCATTCTGGAAAGAACACTTCCATGATAAAGCCAGCGGCAAGGAGCCGGGCTATCTCTTCTCCCACGATTCTTCGCTTCTCTTCTGACAGTCGGCGGAGGGGTTGCTTGACCGGCTTCGCGTCAGCGCGGACATGTAATTTGTGCTCGGCGAAATCCTTCGGGACACCCGGCATGTCCTTTGGGGACCATGCAAAAATGTCTCGATTCTCACGGAGGAAGTCGACGAGCTCGCCTTCCTATTTACTGTCCAAGTTCGCCCCAATGACAGCGAACCTCTCCGGGTTCTCCGGGTCCAGAGGTATCTTCTTCGTCTCTTTGGCAGGCTGGAAGGAGCCCTGCGCATCACAATCTTTGGGGTTGGGGGACAGGGCCGGCTGCTTGCCGGCCATGGCCACAACCCGTTCCAGCATCTTCTTCTCTTCTGCCACCACGAGGGACTCGGCCAGCCGGCTGCTGGCCATGGCGCACTCGATGGACTTCTTGTAGTCGCCGGCTACCGTGATGATCCCCTTCGAGCTCGGCATCTTCATCTTCAGGTAGGCGTAGTGGGGCACAGCCATGAACTTGGCCAGAGCAGGTCGGCCAAGCAGAGCATGATAGGGGCTCTCCAAATCCACTACCTCGAACCAGATTGCTTCTCGGCGAAAATGATCTTTGTCTCCGAAGAGAACATCCATTTTAATCTTGCCGATTGGGGAGCAAGACAAGCCGGGGACGATACCATGGAAGACGGTGCGGCTCGGCATAAGCTGCTTCGCTTTGATGTTCAGCTTCTCCATGGTATCGCGGTACAGTATGTTGATACTGCTTCCGCCATCTATCAGGACGCGGGAGAATCGGGCAGCTCGCCTCTCCGTCGCGAGGGTGACATCCAAGACCATTGCATAGGAGCCAGGAGAGGGCATCACCTCTGGGTGGTCGGCCTGGCTCCAGCTGATTGGCTTCTCTGACCAGTGCATGAACTCGGGGGCGCTAGAGGCGACTGCATTAACTTCTTGATGCTGTCGGCGCCGACTGCGCTTGTCGTCGGCTTGACTGGTGAAGACGACGTAGGCGGCGTGCTCTTCAGGGAATTCGTCTTGGATGGCGCCGACTGCCGGCCGAGCCGCCGGCTGCTGGGGGGCTGGAGGCGGCGGGCCGGGAGGCGGAGGCGGCAGCATCCCTCGCCCTTGGTGATTCGCGGTGAGCCAGTGGCATTTTCGGGTCGTGTGGTTGGACGGCTTCGCGCCGCTGTGGAACTTGCAGGGGGCGTCAAGAGCCTGCTCGTAGGAGAAAGCCGGCTGCCAAGCCGGCCTGCCGCCCTTCTTCTTGGGAGCGGGCCGTTCTTCGGGCTGCTCATCTTCAACGGTGGCCACCTGCCGACTGGTGGAAGTCGGCATGGGGGCCTTGCGCTTGTGATCGTTCTGGTAGGGTTGCCGATTAGGGTCGCCAGCCGGCGTCTTGGGAGCCGGAGCAATCACCTTCCCGAGGCGTCTACTCGGAGCTCGGTCTTCATCGAGGAGTCGGCCGTGGCGTACTTGTCCGCGATGACCAGCAACTCGTCGAGGGTAGCCGGCTCGTCGCAGAGGAGTCGGTGCTTGAGGAGGGTGCCCTCTCGGCACCCGGCGGTGAAGTACTCGATGGCCTGGACCTCATGCACCCCCTCGCAGGAGTTGCGGAGCTCGGCCCATCGCGTGAGGTAGTCGCGGGTCGACTTGTTGGGCCCTTGGACGCAGAGGGAGAGCTGGCGAGGCTTGGGAGGCCGCTTGTAGGTGCTGGTGAAGTTGCGGACGAAGACTTCTGTGAAGTCCAGCCAACTGTTGATGCTGTAGGGCTTGAGGCTGTTGAGCCATGTGCGCGCCGTGCCTTGCAGCATGAGGGGGACGTACTTCACGGCGACGCGCCGATTGCCGTTGGCTATGCTGACGGCCGTGGAGTAGTCGATGAGCCAATCTTCCGGCTTCACTGAGCCGTTGTACTTGGGCGTGTCTCTGGGGAGCGAGAACCCTTTGGGGAAGGGCTCGTCGCGGATGCGGGGGCCAAAGCATGGCGGGCCGACATCGTCTTCTTCTTCTAACGCCAAGGATCGAGCAAGGCGGTCGATCCGGTGGCGGGCGTCGTTCTCGCCGACTCCTTCTCGGCGGCCGAGTCGGTCGCCAAGAGTCGGGTGCGTGATAGGCGGCGGGGTGAGACGTCTTTCTCTTCGAGGCGGGGGAGGAGGCAGATTTCCTTGGTGCTCCACCGCTCGCGGGCGGCCTTCCGCGTCGCGCTCGATGGTGATGCGAGTCCGGCTGCGGCTAGCAGCCGGCTCCTTGTCTTTCTTCTGGCGTGCGCCGCTCGCAGTCGGCGAGCGGGACGTCGCGGCGTGCTCCCGGCGCGGGGGATGACTATCAGCACGGGCGCCGGCTTCGTGCCGTTCTGCAGCCGCGTCGATCAGCTGCTGGATCCGTCTTGTCATGTAGGGGAGCTCATCGGCTCCCAGCCCATTGAGCTCTTCTGCGGCCGCCTGAGCGGCTCGCAGATTCTCGAGCGGGGTGGCGTAGACGGGGCGATCTGCCCCCAGCATGCTGGCGACGGCCGCGCCGCGCTTCTGGACGAAGCCGGCTCGGCTCGGGCCGCTAGGCGGCGGCGTACCGAAGGCGGCGCGGTCGACTTCGCGCTGGTGGGCCTCGGTGAGGCGTCTCATGGAGGCTATCTTCTGGCCTTCCGCGATGAGGGCGAGGCGGCGTGCCTCCAGGGTCTCGGCGTCGGCATCGGCCGGGATGGGGACGGAGAGGTCGTGCATCGCCGCTTGCAGGGCGTCGTGGGCGTTCTCGCCCGAGTTGGCGGCGTGGCTGATGACCAGCACTTCGGTGACAGCGCTGTTGCCGCTGTCAGCTCGAGGGAGAGGATCGTCGAAGACCACCACGTCGGAGGGGTAAGCGTCGAGCGATGCCGTGTCGGAGTCGACGAGCATCGGGTCGGTGGAGCCGACCGACTCCACATCTGCAGCAGGCTCGCTGGAGACGTGAAGCTGGTCGAGGAGGCTGAGGAGGCGGCTCTCGAGGTAGTCCGTGCCTGCGTCGGACGCAGGCTCGTCGGAGATGCGAGTCTTGCCGAGCAGATCGGCGAGGCAGCTCGCTGCGCAGGCGTCGTCGACGCCTTGCAGCGCGTCGAGGCAAACGAGATCGGGCGCAGCAGGCTGGCTGCGCTCGCGGGGGAGGAAGAGGGTTCCCGTCCAGAACTGGTCTCCGGACGACGGTGCACCTGGCCCCACGGTGGGCGCCAAATGTCGGGTGGTAGGTGCGACATATGCCAATGGGTGGCTTATCATTGTGGGTGCCAATAAGACGTCGCCGGTGCCTGGAAACGGGATGAGGCGAAGACATGCACGCCGGCGGATCTTACCCAGGTTCGGGGCTCTCCGAGGAGATAACACCCCTAGTCCTGCTCTGCGGGGTCTCCGCATGATCACTAGATCAGGAAATGTAGCTACAATCGCTCCTAGAGCTGTTGGGTTCAAGGGAGAAGAAGAACAAGGCTAGCTCTTGCTTCTCTCTCTCTATGGTGTGTGTGTGCTATGCTCAGAAGCCAACCCTTTGCATGGGTGCCCCGGGGGGTTTATATAGGCCTACCCCCCGGGGGTACAATTGTAATCCGGCTGGGCTCTGGTCCCAGCCGTCAGTGTCTACGCTCGCCGGCTTCTCCGCCGGTTGTTGGGGCCCGCCGACTAGTGGGCCCTGCCGGCTGCCGGCCTCTTGGTCGACAGGCCGGCCCCACCGCCTAGGATCTTGTCGGCGGCTGCTTACTGTAGCATCGCCCCTGATGACGAGGGCTTCGTTGAGGTAATCATGGCTACAGTGGGCCGCCTCGAGAGCCCTCACTATAGCCTTACCTCGTCTTGTCTCCTTAATGTAGCGCATGCTTCGAGGGAGGGTGTAGCCGACTTCTGGGGGCCGGCTACGCCCTTGGCCGACTGGGGGAGGCCGGGCCGCCTCCGTGCCTCTCTCTGGCTGAAGGGGCCCGCCGCCCGCGGGCCGTACCGGCGTCTGCCGTGGGTGACGTCGAGGCTAGCATGGCTACCGTGCCGAGCCGGACGGGGGATGGCCGTCCCGTACGGCGTCCTATGGCCACGCCTGCCTCGGGCTTCGGGGGTAGTGGGCCGCACTGTGGCCTCACCCGTCTTGTCACCGTTATGTGCCGTAGCTTGGGTGGTTGCGGTCTTGGCCGGCTTCTTGGAGTCGGCGTCCTTTACGGCCGGCTTGCTGGAGTTGGCCACCCCGTGGTTATCCTGGGGGGGGGGGGTTGCTGAGGTTGGGCCGCCTTCCGTGAGTCGGCTTCAGAGGTAGCCGGCCAGGGAAGGTGGTCCAATGCTTGGAGTGCTTGAAGGCCCAAAGGCCTCATAATTTTTTAGAAGAGCCAGGGGCAGTCGGTCAGGCTACCCGTGGCCATTTACTCCGACATCCATCGACTCTTCAACTTTGCCTCTCGATTTGGAACTGCTGTCGCACGCTCTTCCTCCCTCCTCCATTTGCCTTCACCCTTCCTTTTGCCATTGTTTGATCGTCTTCTCCATGGAGGGAACAAGCCGTAAACGACCCCATTATTCTTGCCCCGATCTGAAAGATGATGTGGTGGGGGAACTCATTGATCGGTGCGACGTCATCACCTCGGCTAGCATGGCAGGTTCGTTCAAGACCATTCTCGACTCAACTAATAACATCATTACAAGTAACCCAAGGGTCCAGGAGCGGTTTGATCTCCCTTATCTTCTTTGCTATAAGCCTGTTCGCATGGGCACGGATGACGGAGGCCTCGCCTTGTGCAAGTTGATGTCGCTTGATAACGATACGTGTGATGTCGAGATGCCATCGCTTCAGGGTAAGGCCTGGGCTGGCGCAAATGGAGATCGGGTTGTTTATATTGGGTACAATTGCGAGTGGAAACTTGTCAATGTGTACACTCGTCAGCGGATTCCACTTCCAAAAATCTCCGAGTGCCCTGAGATTGAGCACACAAATGATATACGTACGTTCAAATTCGATCATGGTGACTGTCGTCTACGGAAGATAGCAATTTCTCGAGTTCCCAACCGCTCTTGGAATTACAAGAACTATCAAGTTGTTGCTATCTTCGACAAGCTTGTTGCCGTCGTTACTGATTCCACGGTTCGTCCATGGATATTGCTCAAAAATCAGTTTCTGTACACGGATGAGTACTGTGATGCAATTCAATACGAGGATCTTGTGTTTGCTGCCACCACTCGTGGCACTGTTTTTGCATGGGATCCTCGTAGTTTCGATACGTTTGTCTTCCACCGTAATTATAATTGTTTCAGCCACATGCATGCGGGTTAGCAAGTTTCCCTTTACTAATTAACCTTCTTCTTGTGTTCCCAAGGTCCTGCGAACATTCCACCACCTATACTTGAAAAATTTTATAACCAAGGGGGAGATGATGATGGTGATGATCACGAGCATGAGGACGAGCAGAACTTATATACTCATTGGCGCCTGGCAACTAATTCCGATGGATCACCTCTTCTTGTCTGTGTACAGTGCACTGAGATTGTTACTACTGAGGGAGCTCGTGTGGTCTCCCATGGTCGCCCTCTCCGGACCTATTCCAACACCCGTTGCAGGGTATTCGGGATGGATACTAGTGTGCTAGCGCCAACACCTTCTCCCTGGTACAGTATTGGTAGTCTTCGAGCAAACTCGCTCTTCCTTGGACCAAACTATCCAATGATGGCCAAAGGCGATCCAGCTGCTGTTGACACAGCGTTACAACCATTTATAAGAAGGAACTATATCTATACCTCGGACATTGCGGTGGTTCCCTACCCTGCTCCTGATATATGCCGCTTCAGCCTGGATGATTAGTCCTGCGTTGCTCACGATATTGACAATAGCTGGCCCTTCCTAGAGCACCTATGGTTCAAAGCAAGCGTTTCCAACGCCAAGGATTGGTTGAGTTGAAGTTCATTTCATTGCTTGTTATTTGTTGTGTGATGAAAACTTCAGTATTTACTAGAATGTTTTCTTGGAAATAATCTATAATCCAACATGTATCATCGTTGTCGTTGTGTGTTGATGACTTGTTGTATGTAATGAATGCTACATTTGCAAATGTGTGTCATAGACTCAATTTATGAATGGTTTTTGAGTCACTTCTTGGAGTGTGAGTACCCTAGTAGTATAGCCAGCATCCGGTTAGTGTATGAAGTTGCCACATCACATAGAGCCAACCTAAAATAGGAGTACCAGATCTAAGATGCCACGTGTACTAGATGAATGACTCCAAGTTCAACCACCTTGATGCTAGGTGCGAGCCGAGGAACACTGTTGGAGAGACCCCCCCTCATAATTTTCCTACATTGGTCGTTTGATTCATAGGATAGAATGCTATAGGATTTTTTTCCTATGTAATCATGTTTTAATTGGCAATCTAGCATCCACTCCAACTTTTGTTTCACTTCCTTTGATCCTACGAAGAGAGTACTTGCTCTAAATGATGTGCCGCTGCAAGAGCCGCCTATATTAATTAACCATGCTCTAAAAAGGTGGACCGGCTTTGGCTGTAGTAGTACTGTCCTAGGTTAGTAGGAGACCTTGCGCTTGGCTCTTCTCCTCTTCCGGAAGTCGAACAATAATGATAGTACTGTACTACTTCTGGCAATATGACACCAAATGAACTGCTGCACGTCCACTGCTTGTAAGCAAAAGTTTCTCCTCGTGCTGCGAGCCACCGCGCACGGCGTTGGCGAGGGAGAAGGCATAGTAACCAAGCTTCTCATCGTTCTGCGAGTTGATGGGACACATCAAAGTTACGTATTTATTAGTACTCTCTTCAAAAAGGGCCGGCCATGTCCATGGCTACCATCCCGTGCTCTGTAATTGAGTACGTGCACTATTCACGTGCCATCGAGGAGAAAAAATATTGCGTAGTACTAGGTGCCATCGAAGTGCATGACTCACTTATGCACTGCATATCTCCATTTTCTTGCATGACACGCCACCTTGATGCTAGATGTCGCGCGTTTCATGGAGGCATATAGTATGATTTTGTAAAATGGAGGCATATAGATGTCCTGCGTGTAGGCAACAGGATGAACAAAGCTCATGTCTTAAATGAAAGAGAGGAAGAACATAGATTCCCGACGACTGAGAAGGAGTTACAAACCTCGGGGTGGAGCGTTTGCAGTCATAATATTTATATTATTCAGCGATATAAAATCAACCAAATCTCTCCATGTTCCTATACCATTCTATAGTATGAGAATAACTTTGAATGTAAGCCATTGATTCACTCTATCCAATGGTCATAGTTGGAAAATCCTAACAAAACCAAGCATTGGATCAACTCTTTTTTCGAGATCAACTCTTTTAGAACTTAGATTGTTGCCGTCTACCCACCTATCCCACCTATATATCCACTCACGTGTGATGACCACAGGAGCTATCCACTCATATTGTATGTTAAAAAATAAAGGTCGATAACTAATGCGGCACCTCGGGCCAACGCAGCCAGATCACATTTTGCACGAGAAATTACACACCATGTTTCGTTGACATGTGGTCCCATTCCAACATGTCAGTGAGATGACGGCGAGTCCTTTTGTAAAATTTCCGAAAGGACGTGTAGGCCGGGGCGCCTCTTCGTGTACCGTGGCAAACTGGCAACCGTCCACCGACTCTTCGCCTTTCCCTCTCGATTTGGAACTGATGTCGCACGCTCTTCCTCCCTCCTCCATTTGCCTTCACCCTTCCTTCTGCCATTGTTCGATCGTCTTCTCCATGGAGGGAACAAGCCGGAAAAGACCCCGTTATTCTAGCCCCGATCTGAAAGATGACGTGGTGGGGGAACTCATTGATCGGTGCGACATCATCACCTCGGCTAGCATGGCAGGTTCGTTCAAGACCATTCTCGACTCAACTAATAACATCATTACAAGGAACCCAAGGGTCCAGGAGCGAATTGATCTCCCCTATCTTCTTTGCTATAAGCCTGTTCGCATGGGCGCGGCCGACGGAGGCCTCGCCTTGTGCAAGTTGATGCCGCTTGATAACGATACGTGTGATGTCAAGATGCCATCGCTTCAGGGTAAGGCCTGGGATGGCGCAAATGGAGATTGGGTTGTTTATATTGGGTACAATTGCGAGTGGGGAACTTGTGAATGTGTACACTCGTCAGCGGATTCCACTTCCAAAAATATCCGAGTGCCCTGAGGTTGAGCACACAGATGATCTACGTACGTTCAAATACGATCATGGTGACTGTCGTCTACGGAAGATAGCAATTTCTCGAGTTCCAAACCGCTCTTTGAATTACAAGAACTATCAAGTTGTTGCTATCTTCGACAAGCTTGTTACCATCGTTACTGATTCCATGGTTCGTCCATGGATATTTCTCAAAAATCAGTTTCTATACAGGGATGAGTATTGTGATGCAATTGAATACGAGGATCTTGTGTTTGCTGCCACCACTCGTGGCACTGTTTTTGCATGGGATCCTCGTAGTTTCGGTACGTTTGTCTTCCACCGTAATTATAATTGTTTCAGCCACATGAATGTGGGTTAGCAAGTTTCCCTTTACTAATTAACCTTCTTCTTGTGTTTCCAAGGTCCTGTGAACATTCCACCACCTATACTTGAAAAAATTTAGAACCAAGGAGGAGATGATGATGGTGATGATCACGAGCATGAGTACAAGCAGAACTTATATACTCAATGGCGCCTAGCAACTAATTCCGATGGATCACCTCTTCTTGTCTGTATATAGTGCACTGAGATTGTTACTACTGAGGGAGCACGTGTTGTCTCCCATGGTCGCCCTCTCCGGACCTATTCCAACACCCGTTGCAGGGTATTCGGGATGGATACTAGTGTGCTAGCGCCAACACCTTCTCCCTGGTATGGTATTGGTAGTCTTCGAGCAAACTCGCTCTTCCTTGGACCAAACTATCCAATGATGGTCAAAGGCGATCCAGCTGCTGTTGACACAGTGTTACTACCATTTATGAGAAGCAACTGTATCTATACCTTGAACATTGCGGTGGTTCCCTACCCTGCTCCTGATATATGCCGCTTCAACCTGGATGATCAGTCCTGCGTTGCTCTCGATATTGACAATAGTTGGCCCTTCCCAGAGCAACTATGGTTCAAAGCAAGTGTTTCCAACGCCAAGGATTGGTTGAGTTGAAGTTCATTTCATTGCTTATTATTTGTTGTGTGATGAAAACTTTAGTATTTACTAGAATGTTTTGTTGGAAATAATCTATAATCCAACATGTATCATCGTTATCGTTGTGTGTTGATGACTTGTTGTATGTAATTAATGGTACATTTGCAAATGCGTGTCATGGACTCAATTTATGAATGGTTTTTGAGTCACTTCTTGGAGTGTGAGTACCGTAGTAGTATAGCCAGCATCCGGTTAGTACATGAAGTTGCCACATCACATAGAGCCAACCTAAAATTGGAGTACCAGATCTGAGATGCCACGTGTACCAGATGAATGACTCCAAGTTCGACCACCTTGATGCTAGGTGCGAGCCGAGGAACACTGTTGGAGAATCTTTACTAGGCAATGCTGATGGCGCTCCCACCCACCCACCCACCCCTAAACCCTAGGCCGTCGGCGATCTCTCACTCCTTCCTATGATTTGGTAATTGGCTCTGATCATCTTCCTCGGCGCTCTTTGATCTCTCTTCCTATACCCTTTGTGATGGGTTCTTCCTCTGGATCTATCCTTGGCTTGGACTTCTCCAAGGGTAGAGTTTTTGTTGATGAGATCTATAATGCTTCGGGCCTCACAGTGCATCCCATGCAGAATTTGGGATCCTTCACCTTAGTGGTTTCTTTCAGCCGCCATGATTTTCGTCTTTCAGAGGATTCAGTGCCAGCAGCTTTGGAATCTTCTTTGGGTGGATCTGCCATTAATTTTTTGGTTTCCGCCATTGGTGATAAGGTATTCAGTTTTAATGTTTCTTGTAAAGATGTGGGGTTTTACATTGTGGATACACGATCCTACTCCTGCCCTTAGTTTAAATGTTACTTTCATTTGTGGGGAAATGGGGGACCTAATTGGGTTCGTGAGTTTAAGATTTGGAAGAAAGAATGTGATGCTGAGTGGATCTTGGTTAGTCCTTCTAAGCGTAGGGCTGCCTTGGGTCTGTTAGCTATGCATAATCCACCTGCTAAATCTTCTCTTAAGTCTAGTTCCTCTGTTCGCAAGAAGCTATCTTTTGCTACATTTCAAAATTACAGTGTTTGTAAGGGTTATCGTTATCATGCCTCGACGGATTGCATTGTTGCATCTGAGGATGCGGGTTATCATATTCCTGCCACTGAGCGCGTGGTTATCCATCCTTCCAAACCTATTGATTTGCAATGGACTGTTGCTTCGCCTCCGATCATCTTTGGATCGGTGAGCTCGTCGGTGATTCAACGTCGGCGTGATTTGGGCGATCTTCCTCCTCAGGATCCGGCACGTAATTTGCATGGGTCGAGTAGTACTGCTTTGATTGCCCATGATGGGCCCTCGTCTGCTAGGCCCTCTCCGCCTAGTATGGATCTTCCCGCATCTTCGAATGGGCCGGGCCCGATTTCTTTGCCTCAGGATATTCCGGGGTCTCAGGAGGCACATGCTGCTTTTGAATCTTTGATTGACAATATGGTTGAGAAAGTTTTGACTTGCCCAAAGTGCTCCTTATCTGGTCATTTTGAAAAAAAATTGCCCCCTCAATACTGTTTGTGCGGCTTGCACGCGTGTGGGCCATAGTAAGCGGGATTGTGCAAAGATTGCAACTACACAGGGTTTATTTTGGAAGCCAAAATATCAGCCACCTCCTCCGGTTCCCGATACCGGTCTCGAGTCCGCCGCCACCACCTTTGACAGGGCTGCCCTGTCTAGTCCAATTACTCCTCCACCAAAAACCCCAACATCCACACCTCCGGCGACTCCTCCACCTCCTGCGTCTGCTCCGGCGTCGGGTCCCTCTGCCGAGCCCATGGCGGTCTTCGCCATTGATCCCATGCGGTACGTGCCAGCGGGTCACCATATCATTGATGATGGTGCCAATCGTGTGCCTCGGACTTTTGTTTCGCCGCCGTCCCCCATTGTGAAGCGGCATGAGCAGTTCATGGTGGCGGAAGTGATGTCACTGCCTCCTCCTAACCAGGTGGGAGTTGCTCGGGAGGCTGTGGTCGACTTCTTGGAGCATCGTGGAGTTCAGGTTCGATCTGCGCAGCCTTGGGTCTGTGGTGTTGGTTTGTTCGAGTTGAGAGATGCTGGTGTTAATTTTCCTCTGCTGCAGTTGCCGCCTCAGCCTTTAGGCAATGACACCTTTGTTCGTTTTCATAAGCATGATGAGGGTGTGTGCTTTAGGGGGCAACATGGTTTTCGTGATGGCTGCTTGATGTTTCTGGGAATCCCTCTTGATCTCCGTAACACTGAAAATATACGTGCTGCTGTCAACACTTTTGGAAAGTTTCAGCATTGGGTTGAAGATGATCCCTATATGGTTAGATTAATTGTATTTGCTTCTTTCCCTGAAGATATCTTGGTCCCAAGAGATGTGGTGTTCACAGATTATCCTACCTATGGTGGAGCAAAGGTTTCTTGGACTGCACCTTGTTATATTCTAGGTGCCAATTTCGCTGACCAAATGCCTGAAGATGAAGAACCAATGCCTATTGACGGTAATCCTCATCCTATGCCGGGTGCTCTGTTCCCTGACAACCACAATTTTGTGCTTCCTCCATATCCAGCGATTGGATGGAACGACCTCCCACCAGTTCCTCCCCCAATGCATAATCAGGTGGATCCAGATAACTGGGGGCATGCGCACTAGGGCGATGAACAGGCCGATCAGGATGGGGAGTTCAACCCGGAGCCCGTGGTTCAGGATCTAGAGTCAATCGTGATTGATAACTCAATGCAGCAGTCTGAGTCTGAAGTTCAGTTGGTGGACCCTCCTGAGCAGTTATTTGATGCTAATGAATGGGCTATCGTTCCTTATCAGCCGCCTGTTATCCAGTATGATCGAATTGTCATTGCCTCTGTCAAGGTCGTTTATGGCCCAGTTTTGCCGCCGGAGTTGGCCTAGAAGCGCACTTTCGAGTCTCTAATGAACTGCTATCCTGTTTATGAGGTCCCTATGCAGATGCCTTTGGTTGAGTTGCAGCCCATTGTTCTGTCGAAGAGGAGCTGGGCTCTTGCTTTCGATGATGTTCAAGCTTTGTCTCATCTTCAGTGGAAAGAAGTCCAAGTTGCCAGCAAGCCCAGACCTGTTGCTCGGGCTCTTTTTTCTGAACCTGAAAATTCAGACAGTTCTGTCTCTGAACCTGTGGCCTCAAGCGGCTTTTCCTCTGAGCCTCTCCAGGAGAGCCAGATCTCACTTTCTGCAGCTCAGGAAGATCAACCCGATGAGGTATTTTCTTTTTATGTTCAGTGTGACAAAAAGAAGGCGCGTCGTCGCAAGACTCTGGCTCCAACACCAATTGTGGACACTGAAGTTCGCCGTTGCACGCGTGGTTCAGTTAAAAGAGATGGTTTCAAGCCAGTTTTTCAGGAACTTCAGCAGCAGCCGAAGAAGAAGAAGCCTAGGTGCAAGCCACTCACTGCGTCCCTCTCCGAGGAGTCTCCATGACCAGGTTCTTCAACTGTTGTGCCCCCGCCAACTCCGATCAAGGTGATCCAAGATATTGGCCGAGATCTGCAGATACCTGATGAGCAGCTCACAGTGGATAAGCTTATGGCTAATCCTGGAGATGAAAGCAAGTCTGGTGGGGATGTTTAGTCCTCTTTGGAACTCTGGGGTTTGCCATGCCCTTATGATGGCAGTGCTGCTGGGCTTTTTGGTCTTTTTAAATTATTGTAATAATTTAGGCCTAAAACCTTCTTGCTTGTTGGGATTGTATGACCTGTGGTGCTACTATGTAGTGCTTTTTTGCTACCTTCAATTATATGGTTATTATGAGTACTTATAACTACAAGAATTGGAGTGTGCTTTGCTGGAATGTGAGAGGGCTTAACTCACCTGCTCGAAAGCGTGCTGTTGAACAGAAAATTGAGGAAAGCCAATGTGTGGTTGCTTGTTTCCAGGAAACTAAATGTGAAACTTCTGATATAAGGGAAATTAGGGCCTTTTGCCCCAGGCAATTTGATACTTTTGGCTTTGCACCATCTGTGGGTGCTTCTGGTGGGATTCTGGTGGTTTGGAATTCGGCTGTGTTGTCTGGTGTGCTGGTGGAAATTCAATCCTTTGTTGTGGTGGTGCGTTTTACTTCTAAGCAAAATAATGAGCAGTGGTCTTTAGTTTTTGTCTATGGGCCATGTCAGGGGGAAGCCAGGGATAACTTTGTGGCCTGGTTATACAACTTAAATATTCCAATTGATGATAATTGGTTAATCATTGGAGATTTTAATTTCATCAGGTCCTCTGAAAATAGAAATTTACCAGGGGGATGTTAATGATATTTTTATCTTCAATGAAATTATTGGTCACCTGGGTTTGCTTGAATTGCCATTTAATGGGAGGTCTTATACTTGGTCTAACATGCAAGATTCCCCTTTGCTGGAGCAGCTGGATTGGTTCTTTACCTCCACTAACTGGATATCTGTTTATCCTTTTACTGAAGCACTTCCTTTGTCTAGAACTGCTTCAGACCATGTGCCTTGTGTTGTGGTAATTCAAACCTCCATTCCTAAGTGTAAAATCTTCAGATTTGAGAATTACTGGGTGCACACGGAGGGTTTCTTGGAGTGTGTGCAGAAATCTTGGAGCAAACCATCTAATAAATCTCACTCCTCTGCAATCATTGTTGATAAGCTGAAAACTCTCAGGCAGGACCTAAAGAGGTGGCAAACTAGTTTTTCCAAGATGAAGCTGCTCATCTCTAGCTGCAACAAGGTCATTTTACTGCTAGATAACTTGGAGGAGCTCAGGCCTCTATTTAGGCACGAATTTAATTTCAGGAAAATTGTCAAACTGCATTTGGAAAATTTGTTGCATCTATAGTTTTTGTACTGGAAGAAGAGATGTACTATTAGATACATCAAAGTGGGTGAGGAAAACACTAAATTTTTCCATGCCATGGCTACAAAAAGGTTTAGAAGAAACTCTATTGCTAGCTTGCAGCAGCCTGATGGAGCTGTTATTTCTGATCACACTCAAATGGAAGGTATGATCTGGAGTGCTTTTAAAGGAAGGATGGGAGTTTCAAGAGGAATTGTTATGGGTTTTGACCTTTCTGTCCTGCTACAACATGTGCCTGGCCTTGAAGTTTTGACAATCCGTTTACAATTGAGGAAATGGACCTGGTGGTCAAACATATGCCCATTGATAAAGCCCCTGGACCAGATGGTTTCAATGGCCTCTTCTTCAAGAAGTGCTGGCACATTATTAAGCATGAGTTCTATGCTTTAGCTCAGGATTTTTATGATGGTAAAGCCAGCTTGGAAAACATAAATGAGTCTTTCATCACTTTGATTCCTAAGAAACTTTCACCTGAAGTGGTTGGAGATTACAGGCCTATTTCTTTGACTGGCATGGGTATTAAGTTTCTGTCCAAAATGGTAGCCAATAGATTTCAGGAATTGATAATGATGTGCATCCATAAAAACCAGTATGGTTTCATTAAGTCTAGGACTATTCAAGACTGCATTGGGTGGACATTGGAATATTTGCATCAGTGTCATCAGTCCGAAAGGCCCATTTTGATTCTCAAACTAGATTTTGAGAAAGCTTTTGACTCCATTGAATATGAAGCTATCTTTCAGATCATGAAGCACAAGGGTTTTAATGACAAATGGATTAGTTGGGTGAAATCTCTTTTGTCTTCTGGGACCTCCTCTGTTCTGCTTAATGGTGTGCTTGGGAAAAAAATTGTCTGTAAAAAAGGGGTTAGACAAGGAGACCCAGTATCCCCTCTTCTTTTTGTTCTTGCTGCAGATCTCTTGCAATCTATGGTCAATGACATGCATACCAGAGGGGAAATTAAACTGCCTATTCCCTGTCATGACAAGGACTACCAAATTGTGCAGTATGCTGATGACACTTTGATTGTGGTGCCTGCTGATGAAGCACAACTTTTGGCTCTTAAGAAAATGTTGCTGGTTTTTTTCTCAGTCCACTGGCCTGGAGGTTAATTACCACAAATATTCTATGATCCCAATAAATGTTTCCCAGGAGGAAATCCAGAGATTGGCATCCATTTTTGGTTGTCAAGTGGGAAAGATGCCCTTCACCTATCTAGGTTTACTAGTTGGAACTACCAAACCTGCAATGTCTGATGTGCTGCCTCTGGTTACTTGCATGGAGAGGAGAATGTCTGCTAGCTCATCTTTCCTTGCTCAGGGAGGTTGACTGCAATACTTAAACTCTGCTTTGTCCTCCTTACCAATATTCTTCCTCTGCAGTTTGCTTATTGCTCCTAGTATTCTAAAGCAACTGCAGAGAATTCAAAGTCAGTGCTTGTGGAGGAAAAATAGGCAAGAACCTGCTCCTTCTCTGGCTGCTTGGGATCTGATTTGTAGACCCAAAAACAAAGGAGGGCTTGGCATCCTAGACCTTGGTTTTCAAAATGTGGCCCTCTTACTGAAGCACGTCAATAAGTTCCTCAACAAGGCTGATATTCCTTGGGTACATCTCATTTGGAACTCATATTACCATGAGCTTGTCCCACAAGGAACCACTCCATGTTGGTCTTTCTGGTGGAAGGATATTCTTAAACTCATGGATCAATTCAGAGAAGTCACATGGGTTTAAGTTAATGAGGGTGACACTGTTTTTTTCTGGCAGGATAAATGGCAGCTTGGAAACTCTGTCTTGCCTTTGCAGCACAGGTTTCCCAGGTTATTTTCTTATGTCAAAGATGCTCTGGTCTCAGTCAAGGATGGATTTTCTGCCCATGACCTGATCTCTTGGTTTCATCTCCCACTTTCTGAGCAGGCACACAATGAGCTTCTAGTTCTGAAATCTCTTATGCTCCCAAACAGTTTTATGTATCCAGGTTCATTAATCATACTTTTAACCCTGTCTTGACTTGGATTTGGAGGAGCTGCTGCACCATGAAGATCAAGGTCTTTGCCTGGATGCTAATAATGGACAAGCTCAACACCAAGGATATGGTGGAAAGAAGGCATTGGCATATAGATGATGGAGTTAATTGTGTGCTTTGTCCCACTCACACCAGGGAAGATAGGGATCATCTTTTCTTCAACTGTAATTTTCGTCAGAGGGTTTGGAATTTTCTCCAGATTGATTGGGAAGCTGGGAATGACATGGGCCAGATTGTGCTCAATGCTAAGAGAAAATTTGCACACCCGTTCTTTGCTGAAGTGGTCTTCACTGCTTGCTGGAATATCTGGATCATCAGAAATGGAAAAGTTTTTAGACAGGAAAGGCCCAGTTTTAATAGGTGGAGAGGGGCTTTTGTGAATGATATGCTTTTACTTTCTCACAGAATCAAGGTGAGGTTCAAGGAAGACCTGGTTAGATGGGTCTCCTTTCTCCCTCCTTAAATGTATTTTTTGTTTTCTTTTCCTTCTTAGCTACTCCTGGTAGCCTTTGTAATCCTTGTAATTATGTTATATTAAATCAATAAATGGCTGTGGGGGCTTTCCCTACAGTGTTCAGTAAAAAAACACTGTTGGAGAGACCCCCCTCATAATTTTCCTACATTGGTCGTTTGATTCATAGGATAGAATGCTATAGGATTTTTTCCTATGTAATCATGTTTTAATTGGCAATCTAGCATCCACTCCAACTTTTGTTTCACTTCCTTTGATCCTACGAAGAGAGTACTTGCTCTAAATGATGTGCCGCTGCAAGAGCCGCCTATATTAATTAACCATGCTCTAAGAAGGTGGACCAGCTTTGGCTGTAGTAGTACTGTACTAGGTTAGTAGGTGACCTTGCGCTTGGCTCTTCTCCTCTTCCAGAAGTCGGACAATAATGATGGTACTGTACTACTTCTGGCAATCTGACACCAAATGAACTGCTGCACGTCCACCGCTTGTAAGCAAAAGTTTCTCCTCGTGCTGCGAGCCACTGCGCACGCGTTGGCAAGGGAGAAGGCGTAGTAAGCAAGCTTCTCGTCGTTCTGCGAGTTCACGGGACACATCAAAGTTACGTATTTATTAGTACTCTCTTCAAAAAGGGCTGGCCATGTCCATGGCTACCATCCCGTGCTCTGTCATTGAGTACGTGCACTATTCACGTGCCATCGAGGAGAAAAAATATTGTGTAGTACTAGGTGCCATCGAAGTGCATGACTCACTTATGCACTGCATATCTCCATTTTCTTGCATGACACGCCACCTTGATGCTAGATGTCGCGCGTGTCATGGAGGCATATAGTATGATTTTGTAAAATGGAGGCATATAGATGTCCCGCATGTCGGCAACAGGATGAACAAAGCTCATGTCTTAAATGAAAGAGTGGAAGAACATAGATTCCCGACGACTGAGATGGAGCTACAAACCTCGGGGTGGAGCGTCTGCACTCATAATATTTTATATTATTAAGCGATATAAAATCAACCAAATCTCTCCATGTTCCTATACCATTCTATAGTATGAGAATAACTTTGAACATAAGCCATTGATTCACTCTATTCAATGGTCATAGTTGGAAAATCCAAACAAAACCAAGCATTGGATCAACTCCTTTTTCAAGATCAACTCTTTTAGAACTTAGATTGTTGCCGCCTGCCCACCTAGCCCACCTATATATCCACTCACGTGTGATGACCACAGGAGCTATCCACTCAGATTGTATGTTAAAAAAATAAAGGTCGATAACTAATGCGGCACCTCAGGCCAATGCGGCCAGATCGCATTTTGCACGAGAAATTACACACCATGTTTCATTGACATGTGGTCCCGTTCCAACATGTCAGTGAGACGACGGCGAGTCCTTTTGTACGATTTCCGAAAGGATGTGTAGGCCGGGGCGCCTCTTCGTGTACCGTGGCAAATTGGCAACCGTCCACCGACTCTTCGCCTTTCCCTCTCGATTTGGTACCGCTGTCGCACGCTCTTCCTCCCTCCTCCATTTGCCTTCACCCTTCCTTCTGCCATTGCTCGATCGTCTTCTCCATGGAGGGAACAAGCCGGAAACGACCCCGTTATTCTTGCCTCGATCTAAAAGATGACATGGTGGGGGAACTCATTGATCGGTACGACGTCATCACCTCAGCTAGCATGGCAGGTTCGTTCAAAACCATTCTCGACTCAACTAATAACATCATTACAAGGAACCCAAGGGTCCAGGAGCGGTTTGATCTCCCTTATCTTCTTCGCTATAAGCCTGTTCGCATGGGCGCGGACGACGGAGGCCTCGCCTTGTGCAAGTTGATGTCGCTTGATAACGATACATGTTATGTCAAGATGCCATCGCTTCAGGGTAAGGCCTGGGCTGGCGCAAATGGAGATTGGGTTGTTTATATTGGGTACAATTGCGAGTGGGAACTTGTGAATGTGTACACTCGTCAGCGGATTCCACTTCCAAAAATCTCCGAGTGCCCTGAGGTTGAGCACACAAATGATCTACGTACGTTCAAATTCGATCACGGTGACTGTCGTCTACGGAAGATAGCAATTTCTCAAGTTCCCAACCGCTCTTGGAATTACAAGAACTATCAAGTTGTTGCTATCTTCGACTAGCTTGTTGCCGTCCTTCGTGGTTCGACTGGATGGATATTGCTCAAACATCAGTTTCTATACATGGATGTGTACTATGATGCAATTGAATACGAGGGTCTTGTGGTTGCTGCCACCACCCGTGGCACTGTTTTTGCATGGGATCCTCGTAGTTTCGGTACGTTTGTCTTCCATCATAATTATAATTGTTTCATCCACATGCATGCGAGTTAGCAAGTTTCCCTTCTCTACTAATTAACCTTCTTCTTGTGTTTCCAAGGTCCTGTGAACATTCCACCACCTATACTTGAAAAAATTTATAACCAAGGGGGAGATGACGATGGTGATGATCATGAGCATGAGGACGAGCAGGGCCCATATGCTCACTGGCGGCTGGCAACTAATTCCAATGGATCACCACTTCTTGTCTGTATACAGCCCCCTGCTGATGTTACTACTGAGGGAGCAGGTGTTGTCTCTCATGGTCGCACTCTCCGGACCTATTCCAACACCCGTTGCATGGTATTTGGGATGGATACTAGTGTGCTAGCGCCAACACCTTCTCCCTGGTACAGTATTGATACTCTTGGAGCAAACTCGCTCTTCGTTGGACAAAACTATCCAATGATGGTGAAAGGCCATCCAACTGTTGTTGACACAATGTTACTACCATTTATAAGAAGCAACTATATCTATACGTCGGACATTGCGGTGGTTCCCTACCCTGGTCGTGATATAGTAGGCCGCTTCAGCCTGGATGATCAGTCCTACGTTGGTGTCGAGATTGACAGTAGATGGTTCTTCCCAGAGAATCGCTTGTGGTTCAAAGCAAGCATTTCCAACGCCGAGGATTGGTTGAGTTGAAGTTCATTTCGTTGCTTGTTATTTGTTCTGTGATGAAAACTTTAGTATTTATAATGTATCCTCGTTGTTGTTGTGGGTTGATGACCTGTTGTATGTAATAAAATGATATGCCTGTGATAAACTTACTAAATTTATGAATGGCTTTCGAGTCGCTTCTCTGAGTGGGTGCTGCGACGAGGCAAAAAAATATTTTATGAATACATAATTGTAAGTGCATTGCAACAGGTTATCGGATGAGGCCAATCAACAATAGTACACTATTTGTACTAGCTTCATATGCTGCACTATCTCTACGTCTACGTATGTAATACAACAAGTTTTAAACTTGAGACCAGCCACCCATCCTCACAAAGAACGGTTTTAACCTAGCACAAACTCCAGGAAATTTGGCCACAGTGTGAGGTGGGCCATATGTTAATGTGTTCGCTGTACGTAACCAGCACCTCGAATCCTCGATACTACTACTATAAGTAGTAGGAGTAGTAGGGTGGCATGGGCCAGAACAAGCATTCACGTCCAGGAGTACGACACACGCCACCAGCACGACTTCCATCTGACAGCATATTTCTTGGAGTCCGTGCTACTGCAATCTCTTCAACCTCGTCGTTTCTCTAACTCAGCCATCGCGCGGCGGGAGAGGTGGGGGTTTGCCGATAGTCGGTTTCCTCAACTGCTGACCCACTTGTAAGGCCAACTCCAATGCACGACCCCAAATGGACCTCCGTTTTGCCCGGATTCTGTCCATTTGGGTAGGGCAATGGGTCGTGTCCGGGCCATTTCTCGGATGCGGTGGCCGTGCGCTGAACGCACGGACGCATCCGCATACATTTTTCTTTGCAAACACATATCTTTTTTTCATCATTGATTTTTTGGTGCAGGAAATACATCACAAAAATTTTGACTAGAAAAGCAAGACCAAAGAAAACAAGAACCACAAGAATACATTTTAGAAGATATCCAACTTCCATAACTGCTCCTGTAAGTTGGATTAGTGCCTTCTCGGTGTATTCATTGTTGATCTGCGGAGGCTCAATCTTGCGTGCTTCTTTCTTCTTCGAGTGTAAAGAAGTAGATGTGTATAGCCTCTATTCTGTCAACAAGTGCACTAGTCTCATCTCTAGCCTCTATGTTAGCTAAAAGTGCTAGAATATCTACTAAATTGCGCTCTATCAATATATCGTTGTACTCTTCTTCCCAATACCAAAAATTGCATCCATTCTACACAATAAAATTTTAAGTTAGCACAACTAGTATAATCCGAGAG
Organism: Triticum aestivum; assembly: GCF_018294505.1. Classification (NCBI taxonomy): domain Eukaryota; kingdom Viridiplantae; phylum Streptophyta; class Magnoliopsida; order Poales; family Poaceae; genus Triticum; species Triticum aestivum. The sequence goes on along the minus strand of NC_057808.1, from coordinate 417,243,286 downwards.
CACAACCGAAGATTTGGTTGAGTTCTTCCTCCTTCTGCTGACACGTGGGACATCCAGCATCCAGGTCATGTCATGCAAGAAAATAGAGTGGTAGTTGAAGCCACGTGATGTGCATCTTGGGTTAAACTGTAAATAGAATCTTACTACTCTTGAGTAACTCCAAAAGCGGCCACCGAAGATCTTTATTGGATTTGTTTTTCATCACCAGCACGTCCAGGTGAAAGATGTGCAGGTTCAGTGGGTCCTCTTGCGTTTTCACTGACATGTGGGACCGCATATGAGCAAACAGACGATGGGCTCCGCGCGTCTGCTAGCTGGCTCCAGGAAATTTGTTCTACGTAACCAGCACCTCGATATAGTGGGGTGGCATGGGCCATAACTAGCATTCATGTCTAGCTGTAACATCCCAAATTTTTCAATTTGGAATGTTATACATTAGATCATCATGCATATCATACTTTATTGCATTTGATTTGCGATCCTAGAAATTCCACGCAGCTCAAGGACCCACGGAGAGAATTGGGGATTTCGTTATTTTCATATTTGGGTTTCTCAAATTTTGAAAATAGGATCATCTGTTTTTATTATTTTCTCTCTGAAAATATTTCATAACAAAATATATGAGAGGAGATAAAATGACTTCTCCACAAATAATGAAATATTGGAGGAAAAATATTAAAAAACAATTATTTGATTTTATTTGGATTTTATTTGATTTTATTTGAACTAGGAAAAATACGCGTTTTTGAAAATTGCATTTAAGCCCCAAATAAATGTTCATCTTGTCCGACTTGATTTTACAAGTCGGGGAAAATTTATTTCGGGATTTTTTGAGTCCGTTTAGTATTTCTTTTATTTGTTTTTCTGCGTGAAATTATTTAAAAAAAATCGCGAAACCGACTTTGGGCCGTGTTCGGCCAGGACTCCCCTGGCCAGGCCTTTATAAGGCGCCGCCCCTGGCCCCGATAGCCCAAGCCGCCCGAGCCGCCGAAACCCTAACCCTAAGCCGCCGCCGCCACCGTCGGGTGCCGCCGCCCGACGCCGTCGCCCGATCCGCCGCCGCCGCCGACCCCGCCGCGACCCGACCCCGCCGCCTCGCCGGAGCCGCCCCGCCGTCCCTCGCCGGAGGTAGCCGCCGCCCCGCCGGCGGCGGTTTTCCCGTCTGGTTCTTCGTTCGGTTATATATATATATATATATATATATATATATATATATATATATATATATATATATATATAGTTCTATTTTTTTCGGTTCGTTAGTTCGTTCGTTCGTTTTAACGAACGGTTTTCATTTTTTTTCGCAGATAGAGAACGTTCGTTCGTTAGCCTGTTCGTCAGTTTTCTTTTTCTTGGATTTTCCGCGATTATTTCAGATCGCGATTTCCGATCTGTTTTTCGTTTTAGTATAACTTTTCGCTCGTTCATCGGAATCAGGCGATTGAAGCGCCTACAGTTTCGTCTCGAAACCCTCTTTCCGTTTAACCTAATCAAACAAGTTTTTGCTACTGTAAAATTTGACTTAAGTCCAGATTAGTAAACGAAGCTTGTTTCTTTCGCCGTTTGAGTTTCGTTGCTTCGTTCGATTTGATTCTTTTTGTAAACCGGAGTTCTTAAGTTGAACTTTCTGGTTAGATCTCTTATTTTGAGTTTTACTCGTGTACCCTTGCTTGATTGATTATGTATGTATTGTTTGTTTGTGATAGAGTACCCAGAGTGCGAAGCGTGCTACTACGAGTCTCTAGGTTTCAGGGATCATCAGCAAGGCAAGTAACACTTTGATCATACCTCTTTACAACCCAGTTTTATTGCATTAGATCAATCCTCAAACATTTGCATGATTAGGATCTGATTAATATGTGGGTTTTGGGAAGTAGAAGAGGTAGTACCTATTGCCATGTTTATTATCAAACCCTTGGGAGTTACTTCTACGTTTGCTCATATTGCTATGCTATGCTCGTACACGTGGATTGGGTTTGAGTGAATTTTTCAATGATAGATGTGAGATTGTTACTTAATGGTTCAACTTAAGGTGGCTACTTAAATAAACATCTGGGTGGATTGAGGCACCTGGAGAACCCAGTGTTGCCTGTATTTTTGGATATCCCGGAGTACCCGTGTGATCATCCTATGGACCGCCACCCAGGCTCAAAGGGATCATGAGATTATTCATGCTAGAAACTTCTGTGTGCAGCCACAAGTTACTATGGGCTCTAGCATAGTTGAGTAGGTTACATGACCTCTTGAAGAGGTGGGCTAGCAGATGTAGGGGAAAGTAGGTGTAACTGTCCACCCGGAGTAACGAATAGTGTTTCTGAAAGACTGTGTCTCGGTCATCCGTTTCTCAAACACCTTGTAGTGCAAGAAATCAAGCGGAGGCGATCGAGTCTTGTGGGGAAAAGTGCGCAAACCTCTGCAGAGTGTACAATCTAATCATGGTTAGCCGTGTCCCCGGTTATGGAAAATCTTGAGTATCTAGTTCTTGGATTATCATGTGAATCTCATCATCATGTTACTTAATTTAATTTCATTGGGTTAATCACGTTCTTAATTGGGATTGAGTTGGAGGTACCTTCTCAATGTTTAACAACCACCATGATAGTTAAATAAAATTTATTCCTTTATGGTAGGGAAAAATTGGCTTTTCGCAAAACTATAACCATAGAGCTTTCCACCAGCCCAATATGCATGTAGTGATAGCATTATTCTGTTCATTACTCTCTATGTGTTACATTGCCAGCATATTCCATGTGCTGACCCGTTTTCGGGCTGTAACGTATCATGTTGCAGACTTTTCAGACGACGAGTAAGGAGCCTTAGGTCGTGGTCTTATACTCAATGATGCCGTTGGAGTTGATGGACTCACTTTATCTTCCAAGCCTTCCGCTGTTATCGTATTTAGATGGCCTTAAGCCATATTTATTTGTATTGAGTTCTCTTGAACTATTCGATGTAATAAGTGTGTGATTGCTACTCTGTTATAAATCCTTCAAAGTACTGTGTGTGTCAGCATTACCGATCCAGGGATGACACTGATGCTCGGAGACTAGACTGTTTGAGGTCTAGTCGCTAGAGAGATGGTAACAGAGCACACGCTGACTGTAGGACACGACCACTAAGCTAAAGCCCTAGACCACTACTCTCTTCTCATTTCTGACTCCTCTCCTTTCTTCTACTCTTTTAGGATGGCGGATGCAAGGAACAAGTTCGCGCAACCAGATGAGGATACACCTTTTGGACGACACTTGAAGGAAGTTACTAAGTACCTGAACATCAGAATACCAAGCTTCACCGGGACCTACAGCGCCACACTACCAGAAGAGGAGCGCTGGATGATTCAAGTTCAAGTTCCAGGAAGGACGTTCACGCCAGTCACTGAGCACATAGAGTTTTCCTTTGATGCACCAACCTGGAGTTTAGGAAAGAGCATGGCAGCCCACATCACCATAGGACGCATTGGAGAAGTGTACCACAATAATCTCAAGGATACTATCTATCAGATTTGTGGGCGCCGAGACGAGCAATGGGAGATGATCAGTACCAGGAAGGATAGATCTATTGCAGCTTTCATCCAGGAGTTAACCCAACACATTCGTCGCCAAGAGAACCAGATGTGCGCAGACATGATAGATCTGAAGAAGGCAAAGACTAGGATCATGGAACTGGAGGAAGAACTCAAGGCTACACGCGAGGATTATATGGAGGAAATCGTCGCACTAGTAGAGAAGAATGGCGACCTGACAAAGAAGCTAGAAGTTTTCATGGGAGACCCAGCACCAGGAGGAGATGACGACGATTCTACTTACCCGGAGAATTACATCATCATCGACGACACCGACTCGGACCCCTGTGATGATGATTTGGAGGATGAAGCCGGAGCAGATATCATGGAGTCTTCGGCTGAGCAATTTTTCTAGTAGACCACCAAATTAGTAGTAGTATTCCACCATATATATAGTATAGTCCAAGCACTTTGTAACGATAGTTAGATCGATTGTAGGCCTTGTGTGAATTGATTGAAGTGATATGATTGTGTTTGTCTCATGTGCATATGGGTAGTGTTTTCCCTCTAGACCTCATTCTATTCTATTTTCTCATCTTTTCTAAACCCATCAGATGCCTCCGAGACGCGACACCGGATTTGTTTTCCCACCGGAGATCACTCAGTTGATTCAGCAACAGAATGCCCTGATGCAAGTGCTAGTTCATAACCAAGGCAACAACAACAACAACAATCCACCACCACCTGTTGATCACTTAGCCCGTTTTCTTAGGCTAAATCCGCCGGTGTTCTCCACTAGCACCGAGCCGATTGTGGCAGATGATTGGCTCCGCAAGGTTGGAAGGGAGCTGACCACTGCAGGATGCATAGATGCGGAGAGAGTGCGTTTTGCCGCACATCAGCTTGATGGACCCGCAACATCGTGGTGGGAGAATTACACAGCCACTCACCCCATTGACATTGTCACATGGGACCAGTTTCAGCAAGCTTTCCGTACTACCCATGTTTCAGCAGGAGCTATGGCCATGAAGAAGCGTGAGTTTCGCAACTTACGCCAAGGAAGACGTATCATTGGCCAGTATGTGGAGGATTTTAGTAAGTTAGCACGTTATGCCCCAGATGACGTTGCTACGGATGCAGCTAAGCAGGAGAAGTTTCTGGAAGGACTGAATGATGAGTTGAGCATGCAGTTGATGGTGGCAACTTTTAACAACTACCAGGAGTTGGTAGACAGAGCTCTCATGATTGAAGGGAAGCAGCAGCAGATCGAGAGTCGTAAGAGGAAGTATGGACAAGGAAAGTACAGTATAGGAGCTCATCAGAAGCCTCGTTTTACCCCGAACTCGGGAGGACACCTTCAGCATAACCATGGAGGTCACAATCACAATGGAGGGAGCTCGCACAATCATTGTGGCCCCAAGAATGGCAAGGGGAATGGAGGAAGCAATGGACAGAATCGTACCAACCCATCAACCCCAGCCAAGAGGGATCTAAGCCACGTTACTTGTTTCAAGTGCCAAAAGACTGGACATTATGCCACTGATTGTCCGGAAGCAAAGAATGGAAATGGCAATGGAAGTTCGGGGAAGAAGCCGAACCCTTTCAACAGGGGACAGGTGAACCACGTTAACGTGGAGGAGGTTGAAGCACAGCCCGATGCAGTAATAGGTAAGTTTTTGGTTAAGTCATTTACTGCAATCGTTCATTTCGATACTGGTGCATCGCATTCATACATATCAAGGGGATTTGTGGATAAGTCTATGTTGCCCACCAAAGTTCTTAGAACACCTATGTTAGTAACCTCGCCAGGAGCAGAGTATATGGCAAGCCAAGGATGTTTTCAGTTGCCATTGGCCATAGGTAGGCATGTTTTCCCCTCAGACCTAATAGTTTTGGAGTCGCAAGATTTGGATGTGATTTTGGGAATGGATTGGCTATCGATGTGTGGAGGAAACATCGATTGCGCCAGTAAGACGATCTTGCTTACCACCCCAGAAGGAAGAAGGATTAAGTATGTATCCCGGCATGTGCTGAAGAGGACTCAAGTAAATTCCTTATCAGGAGTTGTACAGGAGGAAGTACCAGTGGTGAAGGATTTCCCAGACGTATTTCCAGAGGAGTTGCCAGGCATGCCACCGGATAGAGACATTGAGTTTTTGATTGAGCTTTTGCCAGGAACAGGGCCAATATCTAAGAGATCGTACAGGATGCCCGCTAAGGATTTGGAAGAAATTAAGAAGCAGATTAAGGAGTTACTGGATAAAGGATATATTCGCCCAAGTTCGTCACCTTGGGGATCACCCGTACTTCTAGTAGAGAAGAAAGATGGATCGTTGAGGATGGTTGTTGATTATCGTGGTTTGAATGAAGTAACAAACAAGAACAAGTACCCACTGCCGATGATCAATGATCTGTTTGACCGACTACAAGGAGCTAAAGTATTTTCCAAGATTGATTTGCGGTCAGGATACCACCAGCTGAAGATTCGAGAGCAGGATATACCCAAGACAACTTTTCCCACAAGGTATGGGCTATATGAGTACACCGTTATGTCATTTGGCCTGACTAACGCACCTGCCTATTTCATGAACATGATAAACAAAGTGTTTATGGAGTTTTTGGATAAGTTCGTCGTAGTGTTTATTGATGATATTCTGGTCTATTCGAAGAATGAAGAAGAGAATCAGGAGCATTTGCGTTTAGTACTTGGAAAGCTCAGAGAACATCAGCTATATGGCAAGTTCAGCAAGTGCGGGTTTTGGTTAAAGGAAGTTGGATTCCTTGGACATGTTATACCCGGAGAAGGAATAGCAGTAGATCCCACCAAGGTTAACACGGTGAAAAATTGGGAAGCACCCACGACAGTTGGAGAGATCCGGAGTTTTCTTGGATTCGCAGGATACTACCGAAGATTTATTGAGAATTTCTCAAAGATTGCAAAACCTATGACCGAGTTGTTGAAGAAGGACACCAAATTCAATTGGACTAAGGAATGCGAGGCTAGTTTCCAGGAGTTGAAGAAACGTTTGGTTACATCGCCAGTGTTGATTCTGCCAGATCAACGCAAGGATTATGAAGTATATTGCGATGCTTCTCGTCGAGTACTTGGAGCAGTGCTAATGCAGGAGGGAAGAGTTGTTTCATATGCCTCACGACAACTTAAACCCCATGAGTTGAATTATGCTACACATGATTTCGAGTTAGCAGCCGTAGTGCATGCGTTGAAGACATGGAGACATTTTCTCATCGGAAACCATTGTGAGGTGTACACGGATCACAAGAGTTTGAAGTACATTTTCATGCAGAAGGAGTTGAATCTCAGGCAAAGGAGATGGTTGGAGCTCATTAAGGATTATGATTGCAGATTGCATTATCACCCAGGGAAGGCTAACATAGTAGCCGATGCGTTTAGCCGCAAGAGCCATGTCAACACGCTCATGACTGGAGAGTTACCCAAGGAGTTAGGCGAGAGTCTTCGTGAACTATGTTTGGAAATAGTTCCAAGAGGCTTTGTAGCAGCATTGGAGATTCAGTCTACTTTGATGGATAAGATCAGAGAAGCTCAAAAGACGGACAAGGAGATTGTTGAGATAAAGGAAAGGTTGGGTAAAGGAAAAGCCAAGGGATTTCGTGAGGACGAGCACGACACCTTATGGTTTGAGGACCGTGTTTATGTGCCCAATGATCCGGAGATCAGGAAGTTGATTGCAGAGTATGTGGCTGTTTGTGATGTATGTCAGAGAGTGAAGGCAGAGCATCAGAAGACAGCAGGATTGCTACAACCATTGCCGATACCCGAATGGAAGTGGGATAAGCTAGGCATGGATTTTATCACGGGATTGCCCAGGACTCGTTCAGGCTATGACTCGATATGGGTTGTAGTCGACCGATTGACGAAGGTAGCTCATTTCATCCCAGTAAAGACCACTTATACCAGTGCTAAGTTGGCAAAGATATACATGACCAGGATCGTATGTCTGCATGGAGTTCCTAGGACCATTGTATCAGATAGAGGAACCCAGTTTACTTAAAAGTTTTGGAATCAGTTGCAGGAAACTTTGGGTACCAGGCTAGAGTTCAGTGCCGCTTTTCATCCACAAACAGACGGACAGACCGAGAGAGTCAATCAGATTTTGGAGGACATGCTGAGAGCTTGTGCACTAGATTATGGATCTAGTTGGGACGACAATTTGCCATATGCAGAGTTTTCTTACAACAATAGCTACCAATCCAGTTTGAAGATGGCCCCTTTCGCAGCTCTGTACAGAAGGAGGTGCAGGACACCGTTGTTGTGGGACGAAGTTGGAGACCGCCAGTTGTTTGGACCAGATTTGATTAAAGAGTCTGAACAGAAGGTGAAGTTGATTCGCGATAGGCTCAAGGTAGCCCAGTCCAGGCAAAAGAGTTATGTGGATTCTAAACGCAAGGAGACAGTTTACGAAGTCAGAGACAGAGTTTATCTTCGAGTATCACCACTTCGAGGAGTGAAGCGCTTTGGAGTTAAGGGAAAGTTAGCGCCACGTTTTGTAGGACAATACAAAGTTTTGGAGCGTATGGGAGAAGTTGCTTACAAGTTGGAATTGCCTGAAGGATTGTCAGGAGTTCACGATGTGTTCCACGTATCCCAGTTGAAGAAGTGCCACGCGGAGATGGCTGAGATACCACTGAGAGATACAGTGCCACTGGAAGCGATTCCGTTGGATAGTGATCTGACCTACGAGGAGAAACCAGTTAAGATTCTTGAGTTTGCCAGCCGGTCACCCGCAGCAAAGTTATCAAGTTTTGCAAAGTTCAGTGGAGTCACCATACCGAGGAGGAAGCCACCTGGGAGCGAGAGGAAGATCTATGGAAGGACCACTCTCACCTATTTTCGAGCCAACCCGAATCTCGAGGGCGAGATTCATCTTAAGGGGGTAGGTTTGTAACATCCCAAATTTTCAATTTGGAATGTTATACATTAGATCATCATGCATATCATACTTTATTTCATTTGATTTGCGATCCTAGAGATTCCACGCAACTCAAGGACCCACGGAGAGAGTTGGGGATTTCGTTATTTTCATATTTGGGTTTTCTCAAATTTTGAAAATAGGATCATCTGTTTTTATAATTTTTCTCTCTGAAAATATTTCATCAAAATATATGAGAGGGGATAAAATGACTTCTCCACAAATAATGAAATATTGGAGGAAAATATTAAAAAACAATTATTTGATTTTATTTGGATTTTATTTGATTTTATTTGAACTAGGAAAAATACGCGTTTTTCAAAATTGCATTTAGGCCCCAAATAAATGTTCATCTTGTCTCGCTTGATTTTAAAAGTCGGGAAAATTTTATTTCGGGATTTTTGAAGTCCATTTAGTATTAATTTTATTTGTTTTTCTGCGTGATAGTATTTAAAAAAAATCGTGAAACCGACTTTGGGCCGTGTTCGGCCAGGACTCCCCTGGTCAGGCCTTTATAAGGCGACGCCCCCTGCCAAGATAGTCCAAGCCGCCGAAACTCTAACCCTAAGCCACCGCCGCCGCCGCCTAACGCCGTCGCCCGATCCGCCGCCGCTGCCGACCCCGCCGCCTCACCGGAGCCGCCCCGCCGTCCCTCGCCGGAGGTAGCCGCCGCCCCGCCGCCGACGGTTTTCCTCGAGAAAACTGTTCGGTTTTCCCGTCCGGTTCTTCGTTCGGTTTTATATCTAAAAAAACCCTATATCTGTTTTTTCGATTTAGTTTATTTAGCGAACACTCGTTCGTTAACGAACAGTTTTTGTTTTTTTTTCCGCAGACAGCGAACGTTCGTTTGTTAGCCTGTTCGTCAGTTTCTTTTTCTCGGATTTTCCGTGATTATTTCTGATCGTGATTTCCGATCTGTTTTTCGTTTTAGTATAACTTTTCGCTCGTTCATCGGAATCAGGCGATTCAAGCGCCTAGAGTTTCGTCTCGAAACTCTCTTTCTGTTTAACCTACTCAAACAAGTTTTCGCTACTGTAAAATTTGACTTAAGTCCAGATTAGTAAACGAAGCTTGTTTCTTTCGCCGTTTGAGTTTCGTTGCTTCGTTCGATTTGATTCTTTTTGTAAACCGGAGTTCTTAAGTTGAACTTGTTGGGGAATGTAGTAATTTCAAAAAAATTCCTACACACACGCAAGATCATGGTGATGCATAGCAACGAGAGGGGAGAGTGTTGTCCATGTACCCTCGTAGACCGAAAGCGGAAGCGTTAACACAACGCGGTTGATGTAGTCGTACGTCTTCATGATCCGACCGATCAAGTACCGAACGCACGGCACCTCCGATTTCAGCACACGTTCAGCTCGATGACGTCCCTCGAACTCCGGTCCAGCCGAGTGTTGAGGGAGAGTTTCGTCAGCACGACGGCGTGGTGACGATGATGATGTTCTACCGACGCAGGGCTTCGCCTAAGTTCCGCTACGATATTATCGAGGTGTAATATGGTGGAGGGGGGCACCGCACACGGCTAAAAGATCATAGATCAATTGTTTGTCTAGAGGTGCCCCCTGCCCCCGTATATAAAGGTGCAAGGGGGAGGCCGCCGGCCAAGGAGGAGTCCTAGTCCTACCGGGAGTAGGACTCCCCCCCCCTTTTTCCATGTTGAACTAGGAGTGGAAGGGGGAAGAGGTGGAGGGGAGGAAGGAAGGGGGGCGCCGCCCCCCTCTCCTTGTCCTATTTGGATTGGGGGGGAAAGGGGGGCGCGGCCCTGCCCTAGCCTCCTCTCCTCTCTTCCACCTAGGCCCAATAAGGCCCATTAAGTTACCGGGGGGGTTCCGGTAACCTCCCGGTACTCCGGAAAAATCCCGATTTCACCCGGAACACTTCCGATGTCCAAACATAGGCTTCCAATATATCAATCTTTATGTCTCAACCATTTCGAGACTCCTCGTCATGTCCGTGATCACATCCGGGACTCCGAACAACCTTCGGTACATCAAAACACATAAACTCATAATATAAATGTCATCGTAACGTTAAGCGTGCGGACCCTACGGGTTCGAGAACTATGTAGACATGACCGAGACACCTCTCCGGTCAATAACCAATAGTGGAACCTAGATGCTCATATTGGTTCCCACATATTCTACGAAGATCTTTATCGGTCAGACCGCATAACAACATACGTTGTTCCCTTTGTCATCGGTATGTTACTTGCCCGAGATTCGATCGTCGGTATCTCGATACCTAGTTCAATCTCGCTACCGGCAAGTCTCTTTACTCGTTCTGTAATACATCATACCGCAACTAACTCATTAGTTACAATGCTTGCAAGGCTTTATAGTGATGTGCATTACCGAGTGGGCCCAGAGATACCTCTCCGACAATCGGAGTGACAAATCCTAATCTCGAAATACGCCAACCCAACAAGTACCTTTGGAGACACCTGTAGAGCACCTTTATAATCACCCAGTTACGTTGTGACATTTGGTAGCACACAAAGTGTTCCTCCGGTAAACGGGAGTTGCATAATCTCATAGTCATAGGAACATGTATAAGTCATGAAGAAAGCAATAGCAACATACTAAACGATCGAGTGCTAAGCTAACGGAATGGGTCAAGTCAATCACGTCATTCTCCTAATGAGGTGATCCCGTTAATCAAATGACAACTCATGTCTATGGCTAGGAAACATAATCATCTTTGATTAACGAGCTAGTCAAGTAGAGGCATACTAGTGACACTCTGTTTGTCTATGTATTCACACATGTTTTATGTTTCCGGTTAATACAATTCTAGCATGAATAATAAACATTTATCATGATATATGGAAATAAACAATACTTTATTATTGCCTCTAGGGCATATTTCCTTCAGAACTTTCTGGTTAGATCTCTTATTTTGAGTTTTACTCGTGCACCCTTGCTTGATTGCTTATGTATGTATTGTTTGTTTGCGATAGTGTACCCGGAGTGCGAAGCATGCTATTGCGAGTCTCTAGGTTTCACGGATCATCAGCAAGGCAAGTAACACTTTGATCATACCTCTTTACCCCAGTTTTATTGCATTAGATCGGTCCTCAAACAATTGCATGATTAGGATCTGATTAATATGTGGGTTTTGGGAAGTAGAAGAGTTAGTACCTATTGCCCTGTTTATTATCAAACCCTTGGGAGTTACTTCTACGTTTGCTTATATTGCTATGCTATGCTTGTAGACGTGGATTGGGGTTGAGTGAATTTTTCCATGACAGATGTGAGATTTTTACTTAATGGTTCAACTTAAGGTGGCTACTTAAATAAACATCTGGGTGGATTGAGGCACCTGGAGAACCCAGTGTTGCCTGTATTTTTGGATATCCCGAAGTACCCGTGTGATCATCCTATGGACCGCCACCCAGGCTCAAAGGGATCATGAGATTATTCATGCTAGAAACTTCCGTGTGCAGCCACAAGATATTATGGGCTCTAGCATAGTTGAGTAGGTTACATGACCTCTTGAAGAGGTGGGCTAGCAGATGTAGGGGAAAGTAGGTGTAACTGTCCACCCGGAGTAAAGAGTAATGTTTCTGAAAGATTGTGTCTCGGTCATCCGTTTCTCAAACACCTTGTAGTGCGAGAAATCAAGCGGGCGATCGAGTCTTGTGGGGAAAAGTGCGCAAACCTCTGCAGAGTGTACAATCTAATCATGGTTAGCCGTGTCCCCGGTTATGGACAATCTTGAGTATCTAGTTCTTGGATTATCATGTGAATCTCATCATCATGTTACTTAATTTAATTTGATTGGGTTAATCACGTTCTTAATTGGGATTGAGTTGGAGGTACCTTCTCAGTGTTTAACAACCACCATGATAGTTAAATAAAATTTATTCCTTTGTGGTAGGGAAAAATTGGCTTTTCGCAAAACTGTAACCATAGAGCTTTCCACCAGCCCAATACGCATTTAGTGATAGCATTATTCTGTTCATTACTCTCTATGTGTTACATTGCCAGCATATTCCATGTGCTGACCCGTTTTCGGGCTGCAACGTATCATGTTGCAGACTTTTCAGATGACGAGTAAGGAGCCTTAGGTCGTGGTCTTATACTCAATGATGCTGTTGGAGTTGATGGACTCACTTTATCTTCCTAGCCTTCCACTGTTATCGTATTTAGATGGCCTTAAGCCATATTTATTTGTATTGAGTTCTCTTGAACTATTCGAGGTAATGAGTGTGTGATTGCTACTCTGTTATAAATCCTTCAAAGTACTGTGCGTGTCAGCATTACCGATCCAGGGATGACACTGATGCATGGAGACTAGACTGTTTGAGGTCTGGTCGCTACACTAGCAGTACGGCACACACCACCCACATGAGTCCCATCGGACACCAATTTTCTTGGAGTCCGTGCTACATCCATCTCTTCTCCCTCCTGTTTTCTCAGCCATCGCGCGGTGGGCGGGTGGGGGTTTGCCGATAGTCGGTTTGCTCAACTACGGTCCCACTTGTAAGTGAAAATGCAACACAACACGCATTCCCCCTTGAGCGGCGTGCCGGACCAACCGTGTGGGGGTGCGACGCGAACACGGCAGGCTTTTCCTTTTGAACTTGTAACTTGTAAAATTTGGTTCTGCTCCATGGCGCGACCGATAGATAGAAATATAGATTTTCCCTAGAGTAATGAGAAGTTTGGTTCTGGCGCGGTTCATGCATGGAGTACGTACGAAATTATGAAGTTGATGCGAAAGTTAAGATAATTACTAGTAGTACCATATACTACTACATGGATTTGACGGAAAGATAAAGATACATACGGATCCATCAATGACATCCTCACGCCCTAGTGCACCGGGTCACCAACCGACGTGTGAGGAGCAGCGGCGTTGGCGGCAAGCTCAACGTGCTTCTGAACAATGCTGTCCAAGGTTGCCCTGCGGTCCAAGAAGGCCAGCGTCCTATCGTCCTCCTCTTGCATGTAGTAGTCCTTGTGGACGATTTGCGCGTAGACGTGGGTGATTATGTCGATGGTGTGTTGCTGCGCCAGGCGCTGCGCGGAGAGCGCGACCTCGAGGTGGACATTCTCCGGCGCGACAGCGGGCAGTCGCAGGGCCACCAGTGCGTCGAAGAGGTTGTCACCATAGAGGCCGTTGAGGGTGGCAGGCATCACAGAGGCTGGGCGCGTGGGCTGGAGGCATACGTCAAGGTCGTTCGGGAGCCTAGGCGTGTGGGCTGGAATTGAAGCGTCTTTTGATGTGCTTGGTTCTCTTGTGAAATCTGGATTCCTTTGCTAAGGCAATTGCACCAGTATTGTCACAAAAGATTTTCAGTGGTCCCGATGCACTAGGTATGACACCTAGATCGGATATGAACTCCTTCATCCAGACTCCTTCATTTTCTGCTTCCGAAGCAGCTATGTACTCCGCTTCACACGTAGATCCCGCCACGACACTTTGCTTAGAACTGCACCAACTGACAGCTCCACCGTTCAATGTAAATACGTATCCGGTTTGCGATTTAGAATCGTCCGGATCAGTGTCAAAGCTTGCATCAACGTAACCATTTACGATGAGCTCTTTGTCACCTCCATAAACGAGAAACATATCCTTAGTCCTTTTCAGGTATTTCAGGATGTTCTTGACCGCTGTCCAGTGATCCACTCCTGGATTACTTTGGTACCTCCCTGCTAAACTTATAGCAAGGCACACATCAGGTCTGGTACACAGCATTGCATACATGATAGAGCCTATGGCTGAAGCATAGGGAACATCTTTCATCTTCTCTCTATCTTTTGCTGTGGTCGGGCATTGAGTCTTACTCAATCTCACACCTTGTAGTATAGGCAAGAACCCTTTCTTTGCTTGATCCATTTTGAACTTCTTCAAAACTTTGTCAAGGTATGTGCTTTGTGAAAGTCCAATTAAGCGTCTTGATCTATCTCTATAGATCTTGATGCCTAATATATATGCAGCTTCACTGAGGTCTTTCATTGAAAAACTCTTATTCAAGTATCCCTTTATGCTATCCAGAAATTCTATATCATTTCCAATCAGCAATATGTCATCCACATATAATATCAGAAGTGCTACTGAGCTCCCACTCACTTTCTTGTAAATACAGGCTTCTCCAAAAGTCTGTATAAAACCAAATGCTTTGATCACACTATCAAAGCGTTTATTCCAACTCCAAGAGGCTTGCACCAGTCCATAAATGGATCGCCGGAGCTTGCACACTTTGTTAGCTCCCTTTGGATCGATAAAACCTTCCGGTTGCATCATATACAACTCTTCTTCCAGAAATCCATTCAGGAATGCAGTTTTTACATCCATTTGCCAAATTTCATAATCATAAAATGCGGCAATTGCTAACATGATTCGGACAGACTTAAGCATCGCTACGGGTGAGAAGGTCTCATCGTAGTCAATCCCTTGAACTTGTCGAAAACCTTTCGCAACAAGTCGAGCTTTATTGACAGTAACATTACCATCAGCGTCAGTCTTCTTCCTGAAGATCCATTTATTTTCAATGGCTTGCCGACCATCGGGCAAGTCAACCAAAGTCCATACTTTGTTCTCATACATGGATCCCATCTCGGATTTCATGGCCTCAAGCCATTTTGCGGAATCTGGGCTCACCATCGCTTCTTCATAGTTCGTAGGTTCGTCATGGTCTAGTAACTTAACCTCCAGAATAGGATTACCGTACCACTCTGGTGCGGATCTTAATCTGGTTGACCTACGAGGTTCAGTAATAACTTGATCTGAAGTTTCATGATCATTATCATTAACTTCCCCACTAATTGGTGTAGGTGTCGCAGAAACTGGTTTCTGTGATGATCTACTTTCCAATAAGGGAGCAGGTACAGTTACCTCATCAAGTTCTACTTTCCTCCACTCACTTCTTTCGAGAGAAACTCCTTCTCTAGAAAGGATCCATTCTTAGCAACGAATGTCTTGCCTTCAGATCTGTGATAGAAGGTGTACCCAACAGTCTCCTTTGGGTATCCTATGAAGACACATTTCTCCGATTTAGGTTCGAGCTTATCAGGTTGAAGTTTCTTCACATAAGCATCGCAACCCCAAACTTTAAGATACGACAACTTTGGTTTCTTGCCAAACCATAGTTCATAAGGTGTCGTTTCAACGGATTTCGATGGTGCCCTATTTAGAGTGAATGCAGCCGTCTCTAAAGCATAACCCCAAAAAGATAGCGGTAAATCAGTAAGAGACATCATAGATCGCACCATATCTAGTAAAGTACGATTACGATGTTTGGACACACCATTACGCTGTGGTGTTCCGGGTGGCGTGAGTTGCGAAACTATTCCACATTGTTTCAAATGAAGACCAAACTCATAACTCAAATATTCTCCTCCACGATCAGATCGTAGAAATTTTATTTTCTTGTTACGATGATTTTCAACTTCACTCTGAAATTCTTTGAACTTTTCAAATGTTTCAGACTTATGTTTCATTAAGTAGATATACCCATATCTGCTCAAATCATCTGTGAAGGTGAGAAAATAACGATATCCGCCACGAGCCTCAATATTAATCGGACCACATACATCTGTATGTATGATTTCCAATAAATCTGTTTCTCTCTCCATAGTTCCGGAGAACGGTGTTTTAGTCATCTTGCCCATGAGGCACGGTTCGCAAGTACCAAGTGATTCATAATCAAGTGATTCCAAAAGTCCATCAGTATGGAATTTCTTCATGCGCTTTACACCGATATGACCTAAACGGCAGTGCCACAAATAAGTTGCACTGTCATTATCAACTCTGCATCTTTTGGCTTCAACATTATGAATATGTGTATCACTACTATCGAGATACAACAAAAATAGACCGCTCTTCAAGGGTGCATGACCATAAAAGATATTATTCATATAAATAGAACAACCATTATTCTCTGATTTAAATGAATAACCGTCTCGCATCAAACAAGATCCAGATATATTGTTCATGCTTAACGCTGGCACCAAATAACAATTATGTAGGTCTAAAAGTAATCTCGAAGGTAGATGTAGAGGTAGCGTGTCGACCGCGATCACATCGACTTTGGAACCATTTCCCACGCACATCGTCACCTCGTCCTTAGCCAATCTTCGCTTAATCCGTAGCCCCTGTTTCGAGTTGCAAATATTAGCAACAGAACCAGTATCAAATACCCAGGTGCTACTGTGAGCATTAGTAAGGTACACATCAATAACATGTATATCACATATACCTTTGTTAACCTTGCCATCCTTCTTATCCGCCAAATACTTGGGGCAGTTCCGCTTCCAGTGACCAGTCTGCTTGCAGTAGAAGCACTCAGTTTCAGGCTTAGGTCCAGACTTGGGTTTCTTCTCCTGAACAGCAACTTGCTTGCTGTTCTTCTTGAAGTTCCCCTTCTTCTTCCCTTTGCCCTTTTTCTTGAAACTAGTGGTCTTACTGACCATCAACACTTGATGCTCCTTTTTGATTTCTACCTCCCCTGTTTTAGCATTGCGAAGAGCTCGGGAATTGTCTTATTCATCCCTTGCATGTTATAGTTCATCACGAAGCTCTTGTAGCTTGGTGGCAGTGATTGAAGAATTCTGTCAATGACGCTATCATCCGGAAGATTAACTCCCAGTTGAATCAAGTGATTATTATACCCAGACATTTTGAGTATATGCTCACTGACAGAACTATTCTCTTCCATCTTGCAGCTGTAGAACTTATTGGAGACTTCATATCTCTCAATCCGGGCATTTGCTTGAAATATTAACTTCAACTCCTGGAACATCTCATATGCTCCATGACGTTCAAAACGTCGTTGAAGACCCGGTTCTAAGCCGTAAAGCATGGCACACTGAACTATCGAATAGTCATCAGCTTTGCTCTGCCGGACGTTCATAACTTCTGGTGTTGCTCTTGCAGGAGGCCTGGCACCTAGCGGTGCTTCCAGGACGTAATTCTTCTGTGCAGCAATGAGGATAATCCTCAAGATTACGGACCCAGTCCGTGTAATTGCTACCATCATCTTTCAACTTTGCTTTCTCAAGGAACGCATTAAAATTCAATGGAACAACAGCATGGGCCATTTATCTAGAATTAACATAGACAAGCAAGATACTATCAGGTACTAAGTTCATGATAAATTCAAGTTCAATTAATCATATTACTTAAGAACTCCCACTTAGATAGACATCCCTCTAATCATCTAAGTGATTACATGATCCAAATCAACTAAACCATGTCCGATCATCACGTGAGATGGAGTAGTTTCAATGGTGAACATCACTATGTTGATCATATCTACTATATGATTCACGCTCGACCTTTCGGTCTCCGTGTTCCGAGGCCATATCTGCATATGCTAGGCTCGTCAAGTTTAACCTGAGTATTCCGCGTGTGCAACTGTTTTGCACCCATTGTATTTGAACGTAGAGCCTATCACACCCGATCATCACGTGGTGTCTTAGCACGAAGAACTTTCGCAACGGTGCATACTCAGGGAGAACACTTTTATCTTGAAATTTTAGTGAGAGATCATCTTATAATGCTACCGTCAATCAAAGCAAGATAAGATGCATAAAAGATAAACATCACATGCAATCAATATCAGTGATATGATATGGCCATCATCATCTTGTGCTTGTGATCTCCATCTCCGAAGCACCGTCATGATCACCATCGTCACTGGCTTGACACCTTGATCTCCATTGTAGTGTCGTTGTTGTCCCGCCAACTATTGCTTTTACGACTATCGCTACCGCTTAGTGATAAAGTAAAACAATTACATGGCGATTGCATTGCATACAATAAAGCGACAACCATATGGCTCCTGCCAGTTGCCGATAACTCGGTTACAAAACATGATCATCTCATACAATAAAATATAGCATCATGTCTTGACCATATCACATCACAACATGCCCTGCAAAAACAAGTTTGACGTCCTCTACTTTGTTGTTGCAAGTTTTACGTGGCTGCTACGGGCTTAGCAAGAACCGTTCTTACCTACGCATCAAAACCACAACGATAATTTGTCAAGTTGTTGCTGTTTTAACCTTCGCAAGGACCGGGCGTAGCCACACTCGGTTCAACTAAGTGAGAGAGACAGACACCCGCCAGTCACCTTTAAGCAACGAGTGCTCACAACGGTGAAACCAGTCTCGCGTAAGCGTACGCGTAATGTCGGTCCGGGCCGCTTCATCTCACAATACCGCTGAACCAAAGTATGACATGCTAGTAAGCAGTATGACTTATATCGCCCACAACTCACTTGTGTTCTACTCGTGCATAGCATCAACGCATAAAACCAGGCTCTGTTACCACTGTTGGGGAACGTAGTAATTTCAAAAAAATTCCTACGCACACGCAAGATCATGGTGATGCATAGCAACGAGAGGGGAGAGTGTTGTCCACGTACCCTCGTAGACCGAAAGCGGAAGCGTTAACACAACGCGGTTGATGTAGTCGTACGTCTTCACGATCCGACCGATCAAGTACCAAACGCACGGCACCTCCGAGTTCAGCACACGTTCAGCTCGATGACGTCCCTCGAACTCCGATCCAGCCGAGTGTTGAGGGAGAGTTTTGTCAACATGACGGCGTGGTGACGATGATGATGTTCTACCGACGCAGGGCTTTTCCTAAGCTCCGCTACGATATTATCGAGGTGTAATATGGTGGAGGGGGGGCACCGCACACGGCTAAAAGATCGTAGATCAATTGTGTGTCTAGAGGTGCCCCCCTGCCCCCGTATATAAACGTGCAAGGGGGAGGCCGCCGGCCAAGGAGGTGTGGCGCGCCAGGAGGAGTCCTACTCCTACCGGGAGTAGGACTCCCCCCCCCTTTTCCATGTTGGACTAGGAGTGGAAGGGGGAAGAGGTGGAGGGGAGGAAGGAAGGGGGGACGCCGCCCCCCTCTCCTTGTCCTATTTGGACTGGGGGGGAAAGGGGGGCGCGGCCCTGCCCTAGCCTCCTCTCCTCTCTTCCACCTAAGCCCAATAAGGCCCATTAAGTTACCGGGGGGTTCCGGTAACCTCCCGGTACTCCGGAAAAATCCCGATTTCACCCGGAACACTTCCGATGTCCAAACATAGGCTTCCAATATATCAATCTTTATGTCTCGACCATTTCGAGACTCCTCGTCATGTCCGTGATCACATCCGGGACTCTGAACAACCTTTGGTACATCAAAACATATAAACTCATAATATAACTGTCATCGTAACGTTAAGCGTGCGGACCCTACGGGTTCGAGAACTATGTAGAAATGACCGAGACACCTCTCCGGTCAATAACCAATAGCGGAACCTGGATGCTCATATTGGTTCCCACATATTCTACGAAGATCTTTATCGGTCAGACCGCATAACAACATACGTTGTTCCCTTTGTCATCGGTATGTTACTTGCCCGAGATTCGATCGTCGGTATCTCGATACCTAGTTCAATCTCGTTACCGGCAAGTCTCTTTACTCGTTCTGTAATACATCATCCCGCAACTAACTCATTAGTTACAATGCTTGCAAGGCTTTATAGTGATGTGCATTACCGAGTGGGCCCAGAGATACCTCTCCGACAATCGGAGTGACAAATCCTAATCTCGAAATACGCCAACCCAACAAGTACCTTTGGAGACACCTGTAGAGCACCTTTATAATCACCCAGTTACGTTGTGACATTTGGTAGCACACAAAGTGTTCCTCCGGTAAACGGGAGTTGCATAATCTCATAGTCATAGGAACATGTATAAGTCATGAAGAAAGCAATAGCAACATACTAAACGATCGAGTGCTAAGCTAACGGAATGGGTCAAGTCAATCACGTCATTCTCCTAATGAGGTGATCCCGTTAATCAAATGACAACTCATGTCTATGGCTAGGAAACATAACCATCTTTGATTAACGAGCTAGTCAAGTAGAGGCATACTAGTGACACTCTGTTTGTCTATGTATTCACACATGTATTATGTTTCCGGTTAATACAATTCTATCATGAATAATAAACATTTATCATGATATAAGGAAATAAATAATACTTTATTATTGCCTCTAGGGCATTTTTCCTTCAGAACTTTCTGGTTAGATCTCTTATTTTGAGTTTTACTCGTGCACCCTTGCTTGATTGCTTATGTATGTATTGTTTGTTTGCGATAGTGTACCCGGAGTGCCAAACGTGCTACTCCGAGTCTCTAGGTTTCACGGATCATCAGCAAGGCAAGTAACACTTTGATCATACCTCTTTACCCCAGTTTTATTGCATTAGATCAATCCTCAAACAATTGCATCATTAGGATCTGATTAATATGTGGGTTTTGGGAAGTAGAAGAGTTAGTACCTATTGCCCTGTTTATTATCAAACCCTTGGGAGTTACCTCTACGTTTTCTTATATTGCTGTGCTATGCTCGTAGACGTGGATTGGGGTTGAGTGAATTTTTCCATGACAGATGTGAGATTGTTACTTAATGGTTCAACTTAAGGTGGCTACTTAAATAAACATCTGGGTGGATTGAGGCACCTGGAGAACCCATTGTTGCCTGTATTTTTGGATATCCCGGAGTACCCGTGTGATCATCCTATGGACCGCCTCCTAGGCTCAAAGGGATCATGAGATTATTCATGCTAGAAAATTCCGTGTGCAGCCACAAGATATTATGGGCTCTAGCATAGTTGAGTAGGTTACATGACCTCTTGAAGAGGTGGGCTAGCAGATGTAGGGGAAAGTAGGTGTAACTGTCCACCCGGAGTAAAGAGTAATGTTTCTGAAAGACTATGTCTCGGTCATCCGTTTCTCAAACACCTTGTAGTGCAAGAAATCAAGCGGAGGCGATCGAGTCTTGTGGGGAAAAGTGCGCAAACCTCTGCAGAGTGTACAATCTAATCATGGTTAGCCGTGTCCCCGGTTATGGACAATCTTGAGTATCTAGTTCTTGGATTATCATGTGAATCTCATCATCATGTTACTTAATTTAATTTGATTGGGTTAATCACGTTATTAATTGGGATTGAGTTGGAGGTACCTTCTCAGTGTTTAACAACCACCAAGATAGTTAAATAAAATTTATTCCTTTGTGGTAGGAAAAATTGGCTTTTCGCAAAACTGTAACCATAGAGCTTTCCACCAGCCCAATACGCATTTAGTGATAGCATTATTCTGTTCATTACTCTCTATGTGTTACATTGCCAGCATATTCCATGTGCTGACCCATTTTCGGGCTGCAACGTATCATGTTGCAGACTTTTCAGACGACGAGTAAGGAGCCTTAGGTCGTGGTCTTATACTCAGTGATGCCGTTGGAGTTGATGGACTCACTTTATCTTCCAAGCCTTCCGTTGTTATCGTATTTAGATGGCCTTAAGCCATATTTATTTGTATTGAGTTCTCTTGAACTATTCGAGGTAATAAGTGTGTGATTGCTACTCTGTTATAAATCCTTCAAAGTACTGTGCGTGTCAGCATTACCGATCCAGGGATGACACTGATGCACGGAGACGAGACTGTTTGAGGTCTGGTCGCTGCACTAGCAGTACGGCACACGCCACCCACACGGGTCCCATCGGACACCAATTTTCTTGGAGTCCGTGCTACATCCATCTCTTCTCCCTCCTGTTTTCTCAGCCATCGCTTGGTGGGCGGGTGGGGGTTTGCCGATAGTCGGTTTGGTCAACTATGGTCCCACTTGTAAGTGAAAATGCAACACAACATGCATTCCCCCTTGAGAGGCGTGCCGGACCAACCGTGTGGGGGTGCGACGCGAACACGGCAGGCTTTTCCTTTTGAACTTGTAACTTGTAAAATTTGGTTCTGCTCCATGGCGCGACCGATAGATAGAAATATAGATTTTTCCCTAGAGTAATGAGAAGTTTGGTTCTGGCGCGGTTCATGCATGGAGTACGTACGAAATTATGAAGTTGATGCGAAAGGTAAGATAATTACTAGTAGTACCATGTACTACTACATGGATTTGACGGAAAGATAAAGATACATACGGATCCATCAATGACATCCTCACGCCCTAGTGCACCGGGTCACCAACCGACGTGTGAGGAGCAGCGGCGTTGGCGGCAAGCTCAACGTGCTTCTGAACAATGTTGTCCAAGGTTGCCCTGCGGTCCAAGAAGGCCAGCGTCCTATCGTCCTCCTCTTGCTTGTAGTAGTCCTTGTGGACGATTTGCGCGTAGACGTGGGTGATTATGTCGATGGTGTCTTGCTGCGCCAGGCGCTGCGCGGCGAGCGCGACGTCGAGGTGGACATTCTCCGGCGCGACGGCGGGCAGTCGCAGGGCCACCAGTGCGTCGAAGAGGTTGTCACCATAGAGGCCGTTTAGGGTGGCAGGCATCACAGAGGCTGGGCGCGTGGGCTGGAGGCGTACGTCAAGGTCGTCCGCGAGCTTCTTGACGACGGTGAACTTGTCGAGGAAGCCGACGAGGACCGCGTCGAACAAGGAGACGAAGCTGTCGTCCAAGCGGCCCCTCGCCCTGGCGGCCTCAAGCACTACCTGGAGACGTTCCTTGGTGTCGGGCCGCAAGCCGGCATCGTGGACCATCTGGCACAGCCGGCTGATGCTCGCGCTCATCGCCTCCATGGGTCTAGCTTCTAGTCAACTGATTTTGCGATTGGAGTGATCACTCTTGCCCTTGGGTGCGTAGGTGCGTAGGATTTCGTGGATTGGACTGGCGGGAGCCTTTATATGAGAAGTGCAGACTATGTTGAATTCACGTGCGTGTTGGCCATCTACTCCTCGCCCCTCTACTCCTCGCCCCTCTACTGCACCTGCCTTTGGCTGTATGACAGGTTGGCCAGCCACCCGTTGGGCCCACGTGTCATACACCCATAGGCAGGTGCAGTAAGTCAATGAAGTTGCGCCCCCCTCCGTGCCCGTGCATGCTTTCAATGACTTGAGACTACCAAACATCACATGCAGTGGTTAGTTCATTGCATGTAATCCTATTAAGTAGCAAAAACACATTAAGTTATCTCGCCGATAGGAATAAAACAATACACTATGTATTTATTTACAGTGGGAGTAGTACATTTTTTGTGACATGCATTACTAGATATTGCTAGTCAAATACTAAATCTAAATGGACATGGTAGTACTACTAAATCCAGACGGTGGTGCTAGTACTAGTAGTAGTAGTAGTACTACCAATGTAGTAGCACTGTACTACCCGTTGGTCAAATTATTACGTGCTGCTCCTCACAGTGAAGTGACAAGACCCTACGCTGGAGATGACACCTGAGTATAGGCGCCGTGTTCGGCATACCATAGTCAGCCTCACCGTCTGCAGTCACTATCATCATGGCTGTAGACCTAGCCTACTTACAACTAGCCGTGTTCAACATAATTTCCCGTGCGTAGATGCCCGTGCATTGCACGGAACACCAAGATTGGGGGGTGGACGGCGCTGGCAGCGGCCATCGCGCCAGATTTTTCCATGGCCTTCTAGATGTGGTGGGGAGGAGATAAGGCTGATTGTGAGAGACAAGGAGTTGTTTGTAAATAGGGAACAAGTGCGGGCATCTTTTTGCAAAACTAGAGAAGTTTGGTTTGTATGCGTCAGATCTAGATCCGACGACTATTGGTGAAAGATGGCAGGCACAACATCATCACCAACTCAGGACCTGTTTGATTCGCAGGATTTTGAAGAAAACGCAGGAGTAGGACATGGCAATATTACAAGTTTCAAACTGATATTACAAATGTTAGGAGTAATGCTGCACCTACGAAGAGGGAACTAGGAAGTTTACGTAAGAACTTTCGTTACTTTAGGTGGATGCAGCATTATCGTACAAACTAAAATCCACCGCCTGACAAGTCACTAATGGGCAAATAAGTTTTCGAGTCTCTGGCCACTGATGTTTCAAAAACAAATTCAGCTTCTGCGAGACTTTGTCATTTAGGCTTAGACGCTTGCGGTGATCAGCACGCCATTCATTGTTGCGCCAGAGAACGCCAAACCTCATTACCTTGAGCACACTTGCCTCCAGAACAAAGAACCTGGCCAATTTAATCTCAGATGTGCTGCCTCGGTAGTCGATCAAATCAATTTCTGTAAGATGGAGATCAAGGCATTCGATGAGATTGTTATAGTGCAGCACATTTTTCACTTTCGGGTCTTTTTTTATCTGCAAAAGAAGAGAACATATTAGAGCAGCTGGCTGTATAAGATTGCCGTGTCATCAAGAGGTACCAATATCATTCGCTCATACGATAGGGTTGGCTGGCTAGTGATATTTTTTCACTCTCTCTCTCTCTCTCTTTCTCTTTCCTCTCATTTACCTAGGAGTACGTGAAGAGCTTGGGCATTTGTTGCCTTCCACTATGTGGCCGATGCCATATTTCGCAAAAGTATGCCACATAATACGCATCGATGTCAAATCAAAAGATTTTGGCACCGCTCTCGCGATGTGAGAGAGTTGGCACCGCTGTGCACACAGACCCACATGTATAAACAAATCAATCAAACCAACTACACCAGCCTCTCACTCTCCCAAACAAGTGTTTTTTTATTGCCTCAGTCCTCTCTCTCTCCCACGCAAGTGTTTTTTCATTGCGTGAGTTAATTTGGCACCGGAGCAAAGTAGGTGATCCAGATTGGGGCACCAGGTGAGCAATGGAGGGGCATCGATGCCAAATGCATCACAAGTGAATTTGGCACGTGTTTTGGCCTACATAGTGGAGGGCCGTTATAGCCCACTTTTGTACTACCTCTTATTTAGTATAAAATTTTGACCATATATTTATGTAAGAAAATGCCAATGCATGTCACTAAAAATTACACCATTTGAAATTATGTTCAAATACGAATCCAACGATATAGTTCTTAGTGACATGCATTAACATTTTGTCAGTTAATTCTATGGTCAAATTTTGATACTACAAAATAGGAAGACAAAACAGGAAGAGTAAACCAGGACGGAGGTAGTACTTGCTCTTAGCGTAACCATAGAGTTACTGGAGTAGTCTAAGTTACTTTCCACTATGACTAGCCTAGGCTACTATAGTAGTACAACAAAAAACGATGCAGGTGATCACGTGAGAAAAAATACTAAAAATGTTTCTTTCGGTGCAGTGCGTAGATGTAGTTTTGAACACTACACTTGTCATCGTAATTTGGGAAAATTATGAAAATATTGAGCTATGTTGTGATTAATGTTTACTAATAGGAAAGAAGTTTCACCTCGATGAGTAGCTTCTCCGTGCACGGAAAGCCTGTAAGGAATCCAACAACTTGATCCAGATTGGGGCCGATAGATTTTATTGCCAAGATCTTCACTGTGCGCATAGACTGGGTCAAGCTTGTGGGAATCATTTTCTGGAAGACGGTCGTAAATACATCAAGAACAAATTTAAAAATGTGAATTTCAAGAAGACGGAAAAGAAGATGAGTGATGTACCTGAACGATTACGGATCCAATAAAGAGTTCAGAGAATTTGGCAGACGAGTGCACTAACGCTGTCAATTTTGGCGCGTCAATGACCCTGATTTTTGTTGGACCTTCTGGATCCGATACAAGCAATCTCTCAAGGAAAGGCGCATTCTCAATGACCATAACGTGGAATAGCTTGAGTGATCTCTTCCCAATTGATGTCTTGTTGCGGGGCCAGCAAGACACATAAATCAATCGGAGATTCGTTGAGGCCATGTGGAGGCTAATGAACCCGTGGATCTGCTCAAGACGAAGGTACTCGAGCGCAGTACAGCTACGGAGCAGGTGCTCCATAGCCTTCTTCGAGATGACAATGTCGAAGAGGTCGAGCTGCTTGAGTTGAGGGAGAAGAAGGGCGGGCGCGGCATTAATCTGGGGAAGATAGCAGGAGCTGAAGCTGGCGCGGTGCAGCGTTGGCGCGAGGCGGAGCGCGGACGGCGGCAGAGAGCGACATCGTCCAGCTTCAAAGCTGAGCTCCTCGAGCTGATCTAGGGCGGGGGATACGAACCACTCGTCGAACTTGGGTTAGAGCTTGCAGTTGGTACTGAACATGCGGATGTCAAGGCGCCTGGCTGGCCCAGGGTGCGATGAAAGGATCTTGGAGACTGCGGCCATGCGTTTGCAATCCCCATCGCAGAGGCAGCTGTCGACGGTGAGATTGAGGGGAACGCGGCGCCAGAGGGGGCGCCATCGCCGGGAGAGCAGGGCGGTCCGCACGGCAGATTTGGTGTGTAGGAGGCCGATGATGACGAGCAGCATGTCGTCGGGGACGCTGCTAATGAAGTCTAGGCTCGCCGGATGCGGTTTTGGCTCGAGCCGCCTCCGCTTCTTAGCTGCCTCGCCGTCCATCTCAACCGGCGGCGACGCCGGTGTACACGTGTGCTGGTGTGTGTTGTGTGCTAGGTGTGCGCGAGTGCGTCCTTCTGTGCATGCCGCCGCGCAGTGGTGAATTGTGCGTGAGTGCGTCCCTCCACGCGGAAGAAGTGTGTCCTCAATGCGCCCTCAATTTACTAGCGTGCGGGGTGCTACCCTGAGTTGTTTCAACTTTGTTTACTTCACCGCGTGTCAGATGGGCCTCTAGTTTACTTATTTTCACCCACTGCCACATGGGCAAGCACACGAAGATACAGAACATGAGCTGACAAGGTAGCATGTGGGCTGGTTGACCGATCAACTAAACAATATACGGAGCTATACGCTGACACAGTGAGCGTATAATCCGTCAGTATAGAGTGTTCGCGTGAGAGGGGAGGCCCGTGAGAGATAGCAGAGAGAGAGAGAGAAAGAGCTACTCCCTCCGTTCGATAATGTAGTTCCAACATTTTTTTAAAAGTCAAACTTTTGAAACTTTGACCAAGTTTATAAAGAAATTACTTATATCTACAATACCAAAGATAAATGATAGTATGAAGTAAGTACATGTCGTGATGAATCTAATGATCCTTCCAGATGTAAATGTTTTTCTCCACATATACATGGTCAAACTTTTCTGAGGTTTGACTTTTCAAAACATCCATATGCTTATGGACGTGAGAGAGTCCCTAACTAGAGAGAGAGAGAGAGAGAGAGTGAAATAGAAAGAGTGAGTGAAAAAAGTGTGTGTGCGTGTGTGAAAGAGACATGGACAACACTCGATAAAAGTCAAGAAAAAACGTGTGTGTCTTATGCAAACATATCACACATGCATCTTCGACAACGGAAGTAAGGTGAGGAGATAGTGTGTGGTTGTTTGCAACCGAGAGAGCAAGACCCCTAGCGCGTGGCCAAGAGGGGTCTAACAAACAAGGGAGAGAGTTCGAGAGAGACGTACGGAGAAAATGCAGACATGGGGAGGAGAGAGTGTATGTTTGTCATAGAGAGATCCCCTGGAGATCGTGATGGGACTACATGGGTGGGAGATCGAGTGACAAGGTGTGTGCGCGATAGAAGATACCCCGAGAGATATCGAGATAGACGTATGGATGGAAGGAGACAATACGTGTGTTCCTGATGGCTAGTGAGAGATAATCATACTTAAGGGGTGAGTGCTTGCGCCTATGATGGAGTGAGGGATTATGGTACTTATTAGGGGGTGCGTGTCACATAGAGAGAGAGAACAAGGGCGGAGAGTGTTGGATGGGTCTATATGTATAGCGCAAGCGAGACATGTGTATGTGTGAACCAGGGTGATATAAAGTTTGAGAGAGATTGAGGAGCCGTGATAAGGCTGAGTGGTGCGTCAGATAGCTGAGAGGGGAAAGAGATATTCCATCCGCTTGATAATGCAGTGCATGTAATTTTTTTAGAAGTCAAACTTTGGAAACTTTGATCAGGTTTACACAAATGTTATTTATATCTTCAATACCAAAGATACATCATACGAAACTACATCTCATGGTGAATCTAATGGTATATGTTTGCCGTTCTAGATGTAATTGTTTTCTCCACTTACATGGTCAAACTTTGTGATGTTTGACTTTTCAATAAATCAATATGCTATGGACCGAGGAGAATGCCTAAGTCGAGAGAGATCAAGTGCATGTGAAGGAGAATGAGTAAGTGTGCAAAAAGAGTATGTGTGTGAAAGATAAAGTGACAACAAACGATAAATTAGAGAGAGAGAGAGAGAGAGAGAGAGTGGTTTTTTCATTTCTTAGGCAAACATATCACGCATGCATCTCCAAGATAGAAAAGTGAGGCGAGGAGATACACGAAGATAGCTAGTGTGTGATTGTTTGCAACGGAGAGAGACACCCCTATAGCACATGTCCAATAGAGGTCTGGCCAACAAGGAACAAAGGTCGAGAGGGACACATGGAGAACATGGACGCATGGGGAGGGCGAGAGGGTGTGTTTGTGATAGAGAGACCCCCTCGAGATCGTGAGGGGACTATATGGGTGGGATATCGAGGGAGGTGCGTGCGCGATAGAAAGATGCCCCGAGAGAAATCGAGATAGACCATGCACATGTTTGTGATGGAGACTAAGATTAGCTAGTCATATACATATAGGGGGGACTGCGTGTGCCTACAATTGAGTGAGAGACCATCATACTTGGCTAGCTAGGCATGAGATTGTGTGTGTGTGCGTGTGAGATGGAGAGAGAACGAGGGAGAGAGATAGAGTTTTAGATGGGCCTATCGAGTGCGAGTGAGATATGCATGTGTATGTGTGACCCAGGTAGATGGAGAGTTTGAGAGAGAGGGGGAAGAGCTCCGAGACGACAGAGTGGTGCGTGAGAGAGTTACGGGCAACGAGCCAAGGAATTTGTGTGCATACGATGAGTGCACCCAAGATATCTAGCTTGGACTAGAGAATCATACATAGTGTGCGAGAGTGACCTATAGATGGAGTATATATGCATGTGAACTAGAAAGACCACCCCCCCCCCCCACACACACACACACGCCCACAGAAAGAGAGAGAGAGATGGAGAGAAAGCGAGAGGGACCAACAAGGTTTGTGCGTTGGATGCGTGCGACAGAATTGAAGATTGTCGGTGAGAGAGAGAGAGAGCAGGAGTCCGGGAGAGGGGGAGGTCGCGTTTTATGCATCAAAGACTGATATAAACCATGTTTCGGTATAAACTTGCATTCAAATATTTAAATTGGAGAACATGTTGTCTGCAATCCACACATGAACAGATATATGCGTATATCAAACAAGTTCATTAATTTGACTTTCAACATTTTCATGGAGTACTATAATACTGTACAACATGCTATTCGATTGAGGTGTTTAATTTTGGATTTGGTTCACTATTTTGACCTGCTGAACGAGCTATTTCATTGAATCGAGATATTTCATTTTGGGTTTGATTCCCGTTTTTGAGTGGGTCAACTATTTGTCATATAGTAAATCGCTAGCAACGAGCATGTAAAAACACATTACTCCCGAGCATCATCTCTCCATCTAAAAAGAAGTGGCAAGCTAATATTTCAAAATTTGATTCGAATCGACTTGGTAAGGTAGACGTGGATGCTTGTTCTCCCAAATTTTGAACGAACCGTTAAACATCCTCTGCTCGGTGGAATTCGCCCAAGCAAATAAATGGGAGACACAAAATTATCGTCCTATGTGGGATACGCATTAATTGGCCCGTTGTACATCGAGGGTAGGTTCGTAACTTCATCCAACCGCTCCTTCTCCTCGGCCGAAATGACATGTGCCGAATAACTCATAAACCATGGTCAGCGAAACACGCTCTCCTCGCCCGAAATAGCTCGCGCCCACTATTTCAAAACACGCTCTCCCCGCCCAAAATCGCTAGCGCCCACTATATTTCAAAACACGCCCTCCTCGCCCGAAATCGCTCCCGCTCACTATTTGGGGAGAAGCAAAGTTACTCTACTATCCTCGACCCTCAGTACACAGACCCAAGCCGAGAAGCCTAAAGGCAGGGCTAGAACTATAACTCCCCCTCACATTTCAGACAAATGCGTCCATAAAACATGGTTCCACTCCCCTCCCAATCCCCCCCTCCATTCATACCTCGTGGGCGCCAAATCACCTTCTCCTCGGAAGCTCCCTTCTCCCGAGCCACGAAACCTCAGCCCCTTGATACGTCTCCAACGTATCTACTTTTCCAAACACTTTTGCCCTTGTTTCGGACTCTAACTTGCATGATTTGAATGGAACTAACCCGGACTGACGCTGTTTTTAGCAGAATTTCCATGGTGTTATTTTTGTGCAGAAATAAAAGTTCTCGGAATGACCTGAAAATCAACGGAGAATTATTTTGGAATTAATAAAAAATACTGGCGAAAGAATCAAGGCCAGGGGGCCCACACCCTGTCCACGAGGGTGGGGGCGCGCCTACCCCCCGGGCGCGCCCCCTGCCTCGTGGGCCCACTGGAGCTCCACCGACCTCAACTCCAACTCTATATATTCGTGTTCGGGGAGAAAAAATCGGAGAGAAGGATTCATCACGTTTTACGATATGGAGCCGCCGCCAAGCCCTAATCTCTCTCGCGAGGGCTGATCTGGAGTCCGTTCGGGGCTCCGGAGAGGGGAATCCGTCGCCATCGTCATCATCAACCATCCTCCATCACCAATTTCATGATGATCACCGCCGTGCGTGAGTAATTTCATCGTAGGCTTGCTGGACGGTGATGGGTTGGATGAGATTTATTATGTAATCGAGTTAGTTTTGTTAGGGTTTGATCCCTAGTATCCACTTTGTTCTGAGATTGATGTTGGTATGACTTTGCTATGCTTAATGCTTGTCACTAGGGCAAGAGTGCCATGATTTCAGATCTGAACCTATTATGTTTTCATGAATATATGTGAGTTCTTGATCCTATCTTGCAAGTCTATAGTCACCTACTATGTGTTATGATCCGGCAACCCCGAAGTGACAATAATCGGGACCACTCCCGGTGATGACCGTAGTTTGAGGAGTTCATGTATTCACTATGTGTTAATGCTTTGGTCCGGTACTCTATTAAAAGGAGGCCTTAATATCCCTTAGTTTCCATTAGGACCCCGCTGCCATGGGAGGGTAGGACAAAAGATGTCATGCAAGTTCTTTTCCATAAGCACATATGACTATATTCGGAATACATGCCTACATTACATTGATGAATTGGAGCTAGTTCTGTGTCACCCTATGTTATAACTGTTGCATGAATAATCGCATCCGGCATAATTCTCCATCACCGATCCAATGCCTACGAGCTTTTCACATATTGTTCTTCGCTTATTTACTTTCCCGTTGCTACTATTACAATCACTACAAAACTATCACTGTTACTTTTGTCACCGTTACCGCTACTATCATACTACTTTGCTACTAAATACTTTGCAGCAGATATTAAGTTATCCAGGTGTGGTTGAATTGACAACTCAACTGCTAATACTTGAGAATATTCTTTGGCTCCCCTTGTGTCGAATCAATAAATTTGGGTTGAATACTCTACCCTCGAAAACTGTTGTGATCCCCTATACTTGTGGGTTATCAAGATTATTTTCTGGCGCCGTTGCCGGGGAGCATAGCCTATTCTTTGAGTCACTTGGGATTTATATCTACTAGTCACTATGAGGAACTTGAAAGACGAAAAAACCAAGATTTATCCCTCAACTACGAGGGAAGGTAATGAACTGCCATCTAGCTATGCACTTGATTCACCTTCTGTTTTGAGTAAGCTTGCGACACCTAAACCTGCTTCTGCTATCAATTTGGAATGTTATACATTAGATCATCTTGCATAGCATATTTTATTTCATTTTGTTTTGCGATCCTAGAAAATTCTACGCAACTCAAGGACCCACGGAGAGAGTTGGGAATTTCGTTATTTTCATATTTGGGTTTTCTCAAATTTTGAAAATAGGATCATTTGTTTTAATTATTTTTCTCTCCAAAAATATTTCATATCAAAATATATGAGAGGGGATAATATGACTTCTCCACAAATAATGAAATATTGGAGGAAAAATATTGAAAACAAATATTTGATTTTATTTGGATTTTATTTGATTTTATTTGAATTAGGAAAAATACGCGTTTTTCCAAATTGCATTTAGGACCCAAATAAATGTTCATCTTGTCCGGCTTGATTTTAGTAATCGGGGAAAATTTATTTCGGGATTGTTGGAGTCCGTTTAGTATTTCTTTTATTTGTTTTTCTGCGTGAAATTATTAAAAAGAGCGAAC
This sequence comes from Triticum aestivum, assembly GCF_018294505.1. Lineage (NCBI taxonomy): Eukaryota > Viridiplantae > Streptophyta > Magnoliopsida > Poales > Poaceae > Triticum > Triticum aestivum. The sequence goes on along the minus strand of NC_057808.1, from coordinate 417,210,813 downwards.
CGACCTTGGGCCGTATTCGGCCAGGACTCCGCCCGGCCAGGCCTTTATAAGGCGCGCCCCCGAGGCCCCATCAGCCCAAGTCGCTCGACGACGCCTCCGCCACCGTCGCTGTCGGATCCCGCGCCGCCCCGCCGCTCGATGCCGCACCGCCGCAGTCGACCGGCGCCGGACCCCGCCGCCGCCCCGCCGCCCCCTCACTTGAGGTAGCCACCGCCCCGCCGTTGGCGGTTTTCCTCGAGAAAACCGTTCGGTTTTCTGTCCGGTTTTTCGTTCGGTTGTTTTAAAAAAAACCTAGATCTGTTTTTTTAGAATAGATCGGGTTTTTTTCGGTTTAGTTTATTTAGCGGACGTTCGTCCGTACGTTCGTTTTAACGAACGGTTTTCATTTTTTTTCGCAGACAGCGAACGTTCGTTCATTAGCCTGTTCGTCCGTTTTTCTTTTTCTCAGATTTTCCGCGATTATTTCTGATCGTGATTTCTGATTTGTTTTTCGTTTTAGTATAACTTTTCGCTCGTTTATCGGAATCAGGCGATTCAAGTGCCTAGAGTTTCGTCTCGAAACACTCTTTCTGTTTAACCAACTTAAACAAGTTTTTGCTACTATAAATTTGACTTAGGTCCAGATTAGTAAATGAAGCTTGTTTCTTTCGCCGTTTGAGTTTTGTTGCTTCGTTCGATTTGATTCTGTTTGCAAACCGGAGTTCTTAAGTTGAAATTTCTGGTTAGATCTCTTATTTCGAGTTTACCCGTGCACCCTTGCTTGATTGCTTATGTGTGTATTGTTTGTTTGCGATAGAGTACCCGGAGTGCGAAGCGTGCTACTACGAGTCTGTAGGTTTCACGGATCATCAGCAAGGCAAGTAACACTTTGATCATATCCCTTTCATACCCAGTTTTTATGCATTAGATTCAACCCTCAAACATTGCATGAGTAGGATTGATAACATGTGGGTATTGGGAAGTAGTTGATGAGGTAGGAACCTATTGCACTGCATTCAAACCATTGGGAGTTACTTCTACATTATGCTTATATTGCCATGCTATGCTCGTAGACGTAGATTGGGTTTGAGTGACTACATGACAGTTGTGAGATTTTTAATTAATGGTTAACTTAAGGTAGCTACTTAAATTCACATCTGGGTGGATTGAGGCACCTGGGGAACCCAGTGATTGCCTGTATTTTTGGAAATCCCGGGGTACCGTGTGATTCTCCTATGGACCGCCACCCAGGCTCAAAGGGATCATGAGATTATTCATACTAGAAACTTCCGTGTGCAGCCACATGCTATTATGGGCTCTAGCATAGTTGATTAAGTCGTGTGAACTCTTACAGTGGTAGACTAGCAGATGTAGGGGAAAGTAGGTGTAAATGTCTACCCATCGTAAGGTGCTAACGCTTCTGAAAGACTGTGTCTCGGTCATCCGTTTCTCAAACACCATGTAGTGCGAGAAATCCAACGGAGGAGATCGAGTCTTGTGGGGAAAAGTGCACAAACCTCTGCAGAGTGTACAATCTAATCATGGTTAGCCGTGTCCCCGGTTATAGACATCTTGAGTATCTAGTTCTTGGATTATCATATGAATCTCATCATCATGTACTTAATTAATTTTGTTGGGTTGTTAATGAATACTTTTAATTGGGATTGAGAGGGGGTTTACCTTCTCAATATTTTTCAACAAACTTTGTAGTTAAATAAAATATAATCCTTTGCAGTAGGGAAAAATTGGCTTTTCGCAAAACTGTAACCATAGAGCTTTCCACCAGCCAAATATGCATGTAGTGATAGCATTATTCTGTTCATTACTCTCTATGTGTTACTTTGCCAGCATATTCCATGTGCTGACCCGTTTTCGGGCTGTAACGTATCATGTTGCAGACTTTTCAGACGACGAGTAAGGAGCCTTAGGTCATGGTCTTATACTCAGTGATGCCGTTGGAGTTGATGGACTCACTTAATCTTCCAAGCCTTCCGATGTTATCGTAATTAGATGGCCTTAAGCCATATTTATTGTAATAAGTTCTCTTTTGAGACTTTCTATGTAATAAGTGTGTGATTGCTACTCTGTTATAAATCCTTCAAGTACTATGCGTGTCAGCATTACCGATCCAGGGATGACATTGATGCACAGAGACTAGACTGTTTGAGGTCTGGTCGCTACAAAGATGGTATCAGAGCACACGCTGACTGTAGGACACGACCACTAAGCTAAAGCCCTAGACTACTACTCTCTTCTCATTTCTGACTCCTCTCCTTTCTTCCACTCTTTTAGGATGGCGGATGTAAGGAACAAGTTCGCGCAACCGGATGAGGATACACCTTTTGGACGACACTTGAAGGAAGTTACTAGGTACCTGAACATCGGAATACCAAGCTTCACCGGGACCTACAACGCCACACTACTAGAAGAGGAGCGCTGGATGATTCAAGTTCAAGTTCCAGGAAGGACGTTCACGCCAGTCACTGAACACATAGAGTTTTCCTTTGATGCACCAACCTGGAATCTAGGAAAGAGTATGGCAACTCATATTACCATGGGATGCATTGGAAAAGTGTACCACAATGATCTCAAGGATACTATCTACCAGATTTGTGGGCGCCGAGACGAGCAATGGGAGATGATCAGTACCAGGAAGGATAGATCAATTGCAGCTTTCATTCAGGAGTTAAACCAGCACATTCGTCGCCAGGAAAACCAGACGTGCACAGACATGATAGATCTGAAGAAGGCAAAGACTAGGATCACGGAGCTGGAGGAAGAACTCAAGTTGACACGCGATGGATATGAGGAGGAAATCGCAACATTGTTGGAGAAGAACGGCGACTTGACACAGAAGCTAGGAGTATTCATGGGAGACCCAGCACCAGGACGATAAGATGACGATTCTACTTGCCCGGAGAACTACATCATCATCGACGACACCGACTCGGACCCCACTGATGATGATTGGGAGGATGAAGCCGGAGCAGATATCATGGAGTCTACGACTGACAAATTTTTCTAGTAGACCACCAAATTAGTAGTAGTATTCCACCATGTATATAGTATAGTCCAAGCACTTTGTAACGATAGTTAGATCGATTGTATGCCTTGTTTGAATTGATTGGAGTGATATGATTGTGTTTGTCTCATGTGCATATGGGTAGTGTTTTCCCTCTAGATCTCATTCTATCCTATTTTCTCATCTTTTCTAAACCGATCAGATGCCTCCGAGACGCGACACCGGATTTGTTTTCCCACCGGAGATCACTCAGTTGATTCAGCAGCAGAATGCCCTGATGCAAGTGCTAGTTCAGAACCAAGGCAACAACAACAACAACAACAACAACCCACCACCACCACCACCTATGGACCACTTAGCCCGTTTTCTTAGGCTGAATCCGCCGCTGTTCTCGAACAGCACCGAGCAGATTGTGGCAGATGATTGGCTCCGCAAGGTTGGAAGGGAGCTGACCACTGCAGGATGCACAGATGCGGAGAGATTGCATTTTGCCGCACATCAGCTTGATGGACCCGCAACATCATGGTGGGAGAATTACAAAGCCACTCACCCCATTGACACTATCACATGGGACCAGTTTCAGCAAGCTTTCCATACTGCCCATGTTTCAGCAGGAGCTATGGCCATGAAGAAGCGTGAGTTTCGCAACTTACGCCAAGGAGGACGTACCGTTGGCCAATACATGGAGGATTTTAGTAAGTTAGCACGTTATGCCCCAGATGACGTTCCTATGGATGCAGCTAAGCAGGAGAAGTTTCTGGAAGGACTGAATGATGAGCTGAGCATGCAGTTGATGGTGGCAACTTTTAACCACTACCAGGAGTTGGTAGACAGAGCTCTCATGATTGAAGGGAAGCAGCAGCAGAATGAGAGCCGTAAGAGGAAGTATGGACAAGGAAAGTACTGTACAGGAGCTCATCAGAAGCCTCGTTTTACCCCGAACTCGGGAGGACACCTTCAGCATAATCATGGAGGTCACAATCACAATGGAGGGAGTTCGCACAATCATAGTGGCCCCAAGAATGGCAATGGGAACGGAGGAAGCAACGGATAGAATCGTACCAACCCATCAACCCCAGCCAAGAAGGATCTGAGCCACGTCACTTGCTACAAATGCCAGAAGATTGGACATTATGCCAATGAATGTCCGGAAGCTAAGAATGGAAATGGCAATGGAAGCTCGGGGAAGAAGCCGAACCCTTTCAACAAAGGACAAGTGAACCACGTTAATGTGGAGGAGGTTGATGTACAGCCCGATGTAGTAATAGGTAAGATTTTGGTTAAGTCATTTACTGCAATCGTTCTTTTTGATACTGGTGCATCGCATTCATACATATCAAGTGGATTTGTGGATAAGTTTAAGTTGCCCACCAAAGTTCTTAGAACACCTATGTTAGTAACCTCACCAGGAGCAGAGTATATGGCAAGCCAAGGATGTTTTCAGTTGCCATTGGCCATAGGTAGGCATGTTTTCCCCTCAGACCTAATAGTTTTCGAGTCGCAAGGTTTGGATGTGATTTTGGGAATGGATTGGCTATCGATGTACGGAGGAAACATCGATTGCGCCAGTAAGACGATTTTACTTACCACCCCAGAAGGAAGAAGGATTAAGTATGTATCCCGGCATGTGCCGAAGAGGACTCAAGTGAATTCCTTATCAGGAGTTGTACAGGAGGAAGTACCAGTGGTGAAGGATTTCCCTGACGTATTTCCAGAGGAGTTGCCAGGCATGCCACCGGATAGAGACATTGAGTTTTTGATTGAGCTTTTGGCAGGCACAGGGCCAATATCTAAGAGACCGTACAGAATGCCCGCAAAGGATTTGGAGGAATTAAGAAGCAGATTAAGGAGTTACTGGATAAAGGATATATTCGGCCAAGTTCGTCACCTTGGGGATCACCAGTACTTCTAGTGGAGAAGAAAGATGGATCATTGAGGATGGTTGTTGATTATCGTGGTTTGAATGAAGTAACCATCAAGAACAAGTACCCACTGCCGATGATCAATGATCTGTTTGACCGACTACAAGGAGCTAAAGTATTTTCCAAGATTGATTTGCGGTCGGGATACCACCAGTTGAAGATTCGAGAGCAGGATATACCCAAGACAGCTTTTACCAGAAGGTATGGGCTATATGAGTACACCGTTATGTCATTTGGCCTGACTAACGCACCTGCCTATTTCATGAACATGATGAACAAAGTGTTTATGGAGTTTTTGGATAAGTTCGTCGTAGTGTTCATTGACGATATTCTGGTCTATTCGAAGAATGAAGAAGAGCATAAGTAGCATTTGCGTTTGGTACTTGGAAAGCTCAGAGAACATCAGTTATATGCCAAGTTCAGCAAGTGCGAGTTTTGGTTAAAGGAAGTTGGATTCCTTGGACATGTTATTTCCGGAGAAGGAATAGCAGTAGATCCCACCAAGGTTAACACTGTGACAAATTGGGAGTCACCCACGACAGTTGGAGAGATCCGGAGTTTTCTTGGACTCGCAAGATACTACCGGAGATTTATTGAGAATTTCTCGAAGATTGCAAAACCTATGACCGAGTTGTTGAAGAAGGACACCAAATTCAATTGGACTGAGGTATGTGAGGCTAGTTTCCAGGAGTTGAAGAAACGCTTAGTTACAGCGCCAGTGTTGATTCTGCCAGATCAACGCAAAGATTATGAAGTATATTGCGACGCTTCACGTCGAGGACTTGGAGCAGTGCTAATGCAGGAGGGAAGAGTTGTTTCGTATGACTCACGACAACTTAAACCCCATGAGTTGAATTATGCTACATATGATTTGGAGTTAGCAACCGTAGTGCATGCGTTGAAGACATGGAGACATTTTCTCATCGGAAACCATTGTGAGGTGTACACGGATCACAAGAGTTTGAAGTACATTTTCACGCAGAAGGAATTGAATCTCAGGCAAAGGAGATGGTTGCAACTCATTAAGGATTATGATATGAGATTGCATTATCACCCAGGGAAGGCTAACGTAGTAGCTGATGCGTTGAGCCGCAAGAGCCATGTCAACACACTCAGGACTGGAGAGTTACCCAAGGAGTTAGCCGAGAATCTTCGTGAACTATGTTTGGAAATAGTTCCAAGAGGCTTTGTAGCAGCATTGGATATTCAGTCTACTTTGATGGATAAGATCATAGAAGCTCAGAAGACAGACAAAGAAATTGCTGAGATAAAGGAAAGGATGAGCAAAGGAAAAGCCAAGGGATTTCGTGAGGATGAGCATGATACCTTATGGTTTGAGGACCGCGTTTATGTGCCCAATGATCCGGAGATCAGGAAGTTGATTCTGCAAGAGGCCCATGATTCACCATATTCGATTCACCCAGGAAATACCAAGATGTACCTGGATTTAAAGGACAGTTTCTGGTGGACCGGAATGAAGAAGGATATTGCGGAGTATGTAGCAGTTTGTGATGTATGTCAGAGAGTGAAGGCAGAGCATCAGAAGCCAGCAGGATTGCTACAACCATTGCCGATACCCAAATGGAAGTGGGATAAGCTAGGCATGGATTTTATCACGGGATTGCCCAGGACTCGTTCAGGCTATGACTCGATATGGGTTGTAGTCGATCGTTTGACGAAGGTAGCTCATTTCATCCCAGTAAAGACCACTTATACCAGTGCTAAGTTGGCAAAGATGATCGTATGTCTGCATGGAGTTACGAGGACCATTCTATCATATAGAGGAACCCAGTTTACTTCAAAGTTTTGGAATCAGTTGCACGAAGTTTTTGGTACCAGGCTAGGGTTCAGTACCGCTTTTCATCCAGAGACAGACGGACAGACCGAGAGAGTCAATCAGATTTTGGAGGACATGCCGAGAGCTTGTGCGCTAGATTATGGATCCAGTTGGGACGACAACTTGCCATATGCAGAGTTTTCTTACAACAATAGCTACCAATCCAGTTTGAAGATGGCCCCTTTCGAAGCTTTGTACGGAAGGAGGTGCAGGACACCGTTGTTGTGGGATGAAGTTGGAGACCGCCTGTTGTTTGGACCAGATTTTGATTAAGGAGTCTGAACAGAAAGTGAAACTGATTCGCGATAGGCTCAAGGTAGCCCAGTCCAGGCAGAAGAGTTATGCGGATTCTAAACGCAAGGAGACAGTTTACGAAGTCGGAGAGAGAGTTTTTCTTCGAGTATCACCACTTCGAGGAGTGAAGCGCTTTGGAGTTAAGGGAAAGTTAGCGCCATGTTTTGTAAGACCATACAAAATTTTGGAGCGTATGGGAGAAGTTTCTTACAAGCTAGAATTGCCCGAAGGATTGTCGGGAGTTCACGATGTGTTCCATGTTTCTCAGCTGAAGAAGTGCCACGCAGAGATGGCCGAGATACCACTGAAAGATACAGTGCCCCTGGAAGCGATTCAGTTGGATAGTAATTTGACCTACGAGGAGAAACCAGTTAAGATTCTTGAGTTTGCCAGCCGAGTCACCCGCAGCAAGGTTATCAAGTTTTGCAAAGTTCAGTGGAGTCACCATACCGAGGATGAAGCCACCTGGGAGCGAGAGGAAGATCTACGGAAGGACCACTCTCACCTATTTTCTAGCCAATCCGAATATCGAGGGCGAGATTCATCTTAAGGAGGGTAGGTTTGTAACATCCCAAATTTTCAATTTGGAATGTTATACATTAGATCATCTTGCATAGCATATTTTATTTCATTTTGTTTTGCGATCCTACAAAATTCTACGCAACTCAAGGACCCATGGAGAGAGTTGGGAATTTCGTTATTTTCATATTTGGGTTTTCTCAAATTTTGAAAATAGGATCATTTGTTTTAATTATTTTTCTCTCCAAAAATATTTCATATCAAAATATTTGAGAGGGGATAATATGACTTCTCCCCAAATAATGAAATATTGGAGGAAAAATATTAAAAACTAATATTTGATTTTATTTGGATTTTATTTGATTTTATTTGAATTAGGAAAATACACGTTTTCAAAATTGTATGTAGGCTCCAAATAAATGTTCATCTTGCCTGGCTTGATTTTAGAAGTCGGGGAAAATTTACTTCGGGATTTTTGGAGTCTGTTTAGTATTTCTTTTATTTATTTTTCTGCGCAAAATTATTTTAAAAAAACGCGAACCGACCTTGGGCCGTATTCGGCCAGGACTCCGCCCGGCCAGGCCTTTATAAGGAGCGCCCCGAGGCCCAGTCAGCCCAAGTTGCCCGACGCCGCCGCCGCCGGATCCCGCGCCGCCGCCGCCGCCGGATCTCGCGCCGCCCCGCCGCCCGACGCCGGACCCCGCCACCGCCGACCTCCGTCGGACCCCGCCGCCCCCTCGCCGGAGGTAGCCACCGCCCCGCCGCCGGCGGTGTTCCGTGAGAAAACCGTTCGGTTTTCCGTCCGGTTTTTCGTTTGGTTGTTTTTTTTAAACCTAGATCTGTTTTTTTAGAATAGATCGGTTTTTTTGTTTAGTTTATTTAGCGGACGTTCATCCGTACGTTCGTTTTAACGAACGGTTTTTGTTTTTTCGCAGACAGCGAACGTTCGTTCGTTAGCCTGTTCGTCCGTTTTTCTTTTTCTCGGATTTTCCGCGATTATTTCTGATCGTGAGTTCCGATCTGTTTTTCGTTTTAGTATAACTTTTCGCTCGTTTATCGGAATCAGGCGATTCAAGCGCCTAGAGTTTCGGCTCGAAACCCTCTTTCTGTTGAACCAACTTAAATAAGTTTTTGCTACTGTAAAATTTGACTTAGGTCCAGATAAGTAAACGAAGCTTGTTTCTTTCGCCGTTTGAGTTTTGTTGCTTCGTTCGATTTGATTCTGTTTGTAAACCGGAGTTCTTAAGTTGAACTTTCTGGTTAGATCTCTTATTTCGAGTTACCCGTGCACCCTTGCTTGATTGCGATAGAGTACCCGGAGTGCGAAGCGTGCTACTACGAGTCTCTAGGTTTCACAGATCATCAGCAAGGCAAGTAACACTTTGATCATATCCCTTTCATACCCAGTTTTTATGCATTAGATTCAACCCTCAAACATTGCATGAGTAGGATTGATAACATGTGGGTATTGGGAAGTAGTTGATGAGGTAGGAACCTATTGCCCTGCATTCAAACCATTGGGAGTTACTTCTACGTTATGCTTATATTGCCATCCTATGGTCGTAGACGTGGATTGGGTTTGAGTGACTACATGACAGTTGTGAGATTGTTAATTAATGGTTAACTTAAGGTGGCTACTTAAATTCACATCTGGGTGGATTGAGGCACCTGGGGAACCCAGTGATTGCCTGTATTTTTGGAAATCCCGGGGTACCGTGTGATTCTCCTACGGACCGCCACCCAGGCTCCAAGGGATCATGAGATTACTCATACTAGAAACTTCCGTGTGCAGCCACATGCCATTATGGGCTCTAGTATAGTTGATTAAGTCGTGTGAACTCTTACAGTGGTAGACTAGCAGATGTAGGGGAAAGTAGGTGTAACTGTCTACCCATCGTAAGGTGCTAACGCTTCTAAAAGACTGTGTCTCGGTCATCCGTTTCTCAAATACCATGTAGTGCGAGAAATCCAACGGAGGAGATCGAGTCTTGTGGGGAAAAGTGCACAAACCTCTGCAGAGTGTACAACCTAATCATGGTTAGCCATTTCCCCGGTTATGGACATCTTGAGTATCTAGTTCTTGGATTATCATGTGAATCTCATCATCATGTACTTAATTAATTTTGTTGGGTTGTTAATGATTACTTTTAATTGGGATTGAGAGGGGGTTTACCTTCTCAATATTTTTCAACAAACTTTGTAGTTAAATAAAATATATTCCTTTGCAGTAGGGAAAAATTGGCTTTTCGCAAAACTGTAACCATAGAGCTTTCCACCAGCCAAATATGCATGTAGTGATAGCATTATTCTGTTCATTACTCTCTATGTGTTACTTTGCCAGCATATTCCATGTGCTGACCCGTTTTCAGGTTGCAACGTATCATGTTGCAGACTTTTCATACGACGAGTAAGGAGACTTAGGTCGTGGTCTTATACTCAGTGATGCCATTGCAGTTGATGGACTCACTTTATCTTCCAAGCCTTCTGCTGTTATCATAATTAGATGGCCTTAAGCCATATTTATTGTAATAAGTTCTCTTTTGAGACATTCTATGTAATAAGTGTGTGATTACTACTCTGTTATAAATCCTCCAAGTAATGTGCGTGTCAGCATTTCCGATCCAGGGATGACACTGATGCACAGAGACTAGACTGTTTGAGGTCTGGTCGCTACACCTATCTTTGTTACTGATAAGGATTATGAATTCTCTGTTGATCCTGAGATAATTACTTTGGTTGAATCTGATCCTTTTTATGGCTATGAATCTGAAACTGTTGTGGCACATCTTACCAAAATGAATGATATAGCCACCCTGTTCACTAATGATGAGAAAACTCGCTACTATTATATCCTTAAATTATTTCCGTTCTCATTAAAGGGTGATGCTAAGATATGGTTTAATTCTCTTGATCCTGGTTGTGTGCGTAGTCCCCAGGATATGATTTGTTACTTCTGTGCTAAATATTTCCCTGCTCATAAGAAACAAGCTGCTTTAAGGGATATATACAATTTTGTGCAAATTGAAGAAGAGAGTCTCCCACAAGCTTGGGGGAGGCTTCTCCAATTACTTAATGCTTTGCCTGATCATCCTCTCAAGAAAAATGAAATACTTGATATCTTTTATAATGCACTAACCGATGCTTCCAGAGACCACCTGGATAGTTGTGCTGGTTGTGTTTTCAGGGAAAGAACAGCTGATGAAGCTGAGTTGCTATTGAATAATATGTTGACGAATGAAAATAATTGCACACTTCCTGAACCAACTCCTAAGCCAACTCCGTAGAAAAGGGGTATTCTATTTCTCAGTCCTGAAGATATGCAAGAGGCAAAGAAATCTATGAAAGAAAAAGGTATTAAAACTGAAGATGTTAAGAATTTACCTCCTATTAAAGAAATACATGGTCTTAATTTGCCGCCTGTTGAAGAAATACATGGTCTTGATAACCCGACACAGGTAGTAAAGGTAAATTCTCTCTATAGATTTGATGAAGGTGATATTCCTCGTTATAAGTCTGCTAGCCAATGCTTAGATGAGTTTGATAATGTTATTGTTAAACAAGAAAACTTCAATGCTTATGTTGGTAGACAATTGAAACACAATGCTGATATGCTTGAACACTTGAGTGATTATATGTCTAGAGTTAAGGGTGAACTTAAACTCATTAGTAAACATGCTTCTATGGTTACCACTCAAGTAGAACAAGTACTTAAAGCTCAGAATGATTTGCTCAATGAATTGAATAGTAAGAATAATGACTTTGTTGTTAGAATTGCAACTAGAGGGGGTAAAGTGACTCAGGAACCTTTGTATCCTGAGGGTCATCCTAAGAGAATTGAACAGGATTCTCAGAGAACTAATGTTGATGCAGCTAGTCCTTCTAAAAAGAAGAAAAAGAAAAATTATAGGACTTTGCATGCTTCTAGTGAACCTGTTGTTGACACACCTGAGAATCCTAATGATATTTCTATTTCTGATGCTGAAACACAATCTGGTGATGAACATGAACCTAGTGATAATGTTAATGATGTTGTTCATGTTGATGCTCAACCTAGCAATAACAATGAGGTAGAAATTGAACCTGTTGTTGATCTTCATAACCCACAATCAAAGAATCAGCGTTATGATAAGAGAGACTTTGTTGCTAGGAAGCATGGTAAAGAAAGAGAACCATGGGTTCAGAAACCCATGCCTTTTCCTCCCAAACCATCCAAGAAAATGGATGATGAGGATTTTGAGCGCGTTGCTGAAATGATTAGACCTATCTTCTTGCGTATGTGTTTGACTGATATGCTTAAAATGAATCCTTATGGCAAGTATATGAAGGATATTGTTACAAATAAGAGAAAGATACCAGACGCGAAATTTCCACCATGCTTGCTAATTATACTTTTAAGGGTGGAATACCTAAGAAACTAGGCGATCCAGGAGTACCTACTATACCATGCTCCATTAAAAGAAACTATGTCAGAACTGCTTTATGTGATCTTGGAGCCGGTGTTAGTGTTATGCCTCTCTCTTTATATCTTAGACTTGATTTTAGTAAGTTGACACCTACTGAAATATCTTTGCAAATGGCCGATAAATCAACTGCTATACCTGTCGGTATTTGTGAGGATGTGCCTGTTGTAGTTGCAAAAGTTACTATTTTAACGGACTTTGTTATTCTTGATATTCCCGAGGACGATAGTATGTCTATTATTCTTGGAAGACCCTTTTTGAATACTGCAGGGGCTGTTATTGATTGCAACAAAGGCAATGTCACCTTTCATGTTAATGGCAATGAGCATACGGTACACTTTCTGAGGAAACAACCTCAAGTCCACAGTATCAATTCTATTGGAAAAATTCCATCGATTATTATTGGAGGTTTTGAATTTCCACTTCCTACTGTCAAAAAGAGATATGATATTCTTATTATTGGGGATGTGCATATCCCCGTTGAGGTAACCTAGTGTTATTCAAAATTTCTCCAGTTCCATGTTATTCGGAATGAGTTTGTTAACAAGACTTGATCAACCTTGTTAGTGGATTCTTTTTGATAAGCGTGAGATGGATGAAGTTAGAAAGCACAGCCTTCTGTACCCCTTGTTACTTTCTGTTATTTAGATTAAATAAAGCAAAAATAGTATTTTTCTGTCAGTTTTTGAATTATCCGTGCAATAAAAAAATACCCTGAAAATAAATGTTCTCCAAATGCCCCGAAAATGAAATATGATTTTTTCTAGAATATTTGAGAATATCTGGCACTGAGAACACAGCAGGGGGAGCAAGCACCTGGCCATGAGGGTCCAGGGCGCGCCCCCTGCCTCGTGGGCCCATGGTGGCTCCCCTCCACTTATTCCAGCCACCACACACTCCTTCCTCCCAAAAAACATCACCAACCAGCTCAAGCACGAGTTCTAGCTCATTTTGCTGCGATTTTCGATCTCCCTGCTCAAAGCTCCACTCACAAAACTGCTTTGGGGGATAGTTCTTTGGTATGTGGCTCCTCCAATGGTCCAATTAGTATTTGTTCTAGTGCTTTATTCATTGCAAATTTTTGCTGCCTAGGTGACCATGTTCTTGAGCTTGCATGTCACATTTATTTGGTACCAAGTAGTTCTAATGCATGATATAGTCTCTAGGCACTTGTAGGAGTAGTTGCTATCAATTTTGTTGAGTTTGGTTCACTTTTATTTGAAGTTACTAAATATTTCAGAAATTTTCAGAAAATGATGAAGAGATTTTTGAGGGGCTCTTCGAGCCGAAGCTCAAAGGATAAGTAAAGTGAAGAAGAAGAGAGGCCCAAATATAATCTCCATCGCACCGCGGAAGTTTGGCTGTGTGAATGGCCTTGTGATGATTTCTTGAGAGCAGCCGGGATTTATGATGATTTTTATGAGTTGGCTGAGAATGCAGGCCTCACCGACTTCCTCCGCGACCAACGCGAACAGTATCTCTTACTCACTAATACCTTTGTGCAAAAATTTCATTTCCATGCTAGGAGGTCACCACCTTCGGTGGATTTATATTTATATGATGAGTATAAGGAGATGCCCCTCTCTGAATTTTGTGAGGTTTGCAAATTGCCCTTTTCGGCTAGCGTAGAGGAACCACATCGTGACGATGTGGAGGGGTTTATTGATACAATTGCTGTAGGGGAAACTAGAAAGGTTTCTGATGCAAGAATTACTAGCATACATTTTCCTGTCCTACGTTACTTTGCAATATTTGCTAGTAGATGCTTGATTGGTCGCGGAAACTGTGGCAACCTAAGTGCCCCTGATATTGTTCTTTTGTGCCATGCCCTGTTTCGTGACGACACATTTAGTATGGGCTCTATTGTTGCAAAGCGGTTAAATCTTAACCGTACTAAAGGCCCCATCTTGGGAGGTACCTTCGCCTCGCGCCTAGCTGCATACTTTAACATACCTATTAGGCATTATGAGAAAGAAGAAAAGTTGTTGCCTACTATTTTTCTAGACTACAAGAGTATGGTTGGACATGATTTCAATGTTAAGAACAAGAAAAAGGAGCTTAACTATAGACTGTTATTTGATAAAAATCACCCTGAGACTATTACTTTGCCTGCTCCTTCCTTGTTTGACTTATCTGCAGGCAAGTACCTTGTTCCGCTGGAGGCCATTCACGCCTACCAGAACCCCACCTCAGCTACGGAGCCGGATCCGGAACCACAATTTGTTCCTTCACGCCAGTCTGTTTACCAGTGGGATCCGGAGGAGATGGCCAACCAGTGGCAACCCGAGGCTTCATCTCAGTACGACCCCAGTTATAACTTTGGATATCCGCCAGGCTAACCGTGGCCATAGACCAACATGGCCAAAAGCCTAAGCTTGGGGGAGTACGTATTTCTCACCGACATTACATTCATATTCACACACTCATGCTAGTTGTCGGTGCTCATACTTTTTCATTGTACTATCCACGCTAGTTTATTTTCCTTTTTATGCTTTCTTTTTGTGTGTTTAAAAAACCTTAAGAAAAACAAAAAAAATTAGTATTAGCTTTTAGCTAGTCTACTTTTCTTGTTGTAGTAGTATTAATTAAAAAGAAAACCCAAAAATGTTTCCTGTTCTTCCTTTGCTTGTTGGGAGCTTTCCCGTGTAAATATTTTTATTTCTTTTCTTTTCTTTGGGGGTCGAGAGGAGAAGACCATAATGAAAATGTTAAAGTGGCTCTTATATGCATTATTGTTGATTTAACCAAGAGCCCGTATTGCCTTGTCTTCTCCTGTTTATTGAATGCTTGCAGATTCCAGCTTAGTCCAATGCACGTGCACTATTATTATTATTCACATCATTCGGTTGTGTAAGTGAAAGGCAATAATGATGATATATGATGGACTGATTGAGATGAGAGAAGCTGGTATGAACTCGACCTCTCTTGTTTTTGTAAATATGATTAGTTCATCGTTCCTGATTCAGCCTATTATGAATAAATAGGTTTGCAATGACAATTAGAGATTATAGTTTCGTATGCCATGTTTAATTAGCTATGAGTTTATAATGGTTTACCTTGCGTGCCAACATGCTATTAAAATGGTTGTGATGTGGTATGATGGGGTGGTTCCTCCTTTGAATGATTCGAGTGACTTGACTTGGCACATGTTCACACATGTAGTTGAAACAAAATCAACATAGCCTTCATGATATTTGTGTTCATGGTGGATTATATCCTACTCATGCTTGCACTGAGTGTTTATTAATTTTAATGGATGTTCATGACTGTTGTCGCTCTCTAGTTGGTCGCTTCCCAGTCTTTTTCTAGCCTTCACTTGTACTAAGCGGGAATACTGCTTGTGCATCCAATCCCTTAAACCCCAAAGTTATTCCATATGAGTCCACCATACCTTCTTATATGCGGTATCTACCTGCCGTTCCAAGTAAATTTGTATGTGCCAAACTCTAAACCTTCGAATGAAATTCGGTTTCGCATGCTCGAATAGCTCATGTATCAACTAGGGTTGTCTGTATCTTCCATGGTAGGCGGGTTATTCTCATGAGGAGTGGACTCCGCTCCTCACTCACGAGAAAATGGCTGGTCACCGCGATGCCCAGTCCCATGCTTTATGCAAATCAAATCAAAATAATTGCAAACAAAACTCCCCCGGGACTCTTGTTAGTTGGAGGCACTCGTTGTTTCGAGCAAGCCATGGATTGATGCTTGTTGGTGGAGGGGGAGTATAAACTTTACCATTCTGTTTGGGAACCGCCTATAATGTGTGTAGCATGGAAGATATCACCATATCTTGGTTGTTATGTTGACAATGAAAGTATGCCGCTCAAAATATTATTTATCTCTGCTTTAAAATCGAGCTCTGGCACCTCTACAAATCCATGCTTCCCTCTGCGAAGGGCCTATCTATTTACTTTTATGTTGAGTCATCACCCTCTTATTAAAAAGCACCAGCTGGAGAGCACCGCTGTCATTTGCATCCATTACTATTAATTTATATTGAGTATGACTATGACTGGATCTCTTTTACCATGAATTACAATGTTTAGTCAGTCCTTGATCTTCAAAGGTGATCTGCATTTATGTTTTGCGGTCTCAGAAAGGGCTAGTGAGATACCATCTTGTTATATCGTATCATGATTGTTTTGAGAAAGTGTTGTCATCCGAGATTTATTATTATTGCTCGCTAGTTGATTATGCCATTGACATGAGTAAACATGAGACCTAAATGTTATTGTGAATATGGTTAGTTCACAATGTTTGCTGAAAACTTGAATGCTGGCTTTACATATTTACAACAACAAGAGCAAACAGAGTTTGTAAAAGCTTTTCTTTATCACTTTCAGTTTATCAACTGAATTGCTTGAGGACAAGCAAAGGTTTAAGCTTGGGGGAGTTAATACGTCTCCAACGTATCTACTTTTCCAAACACTTTTGCCCTTGTTTGGGACCCTAACTTGCATGATTTGAATGGAACTAACCCGGACTGACGCTGTTTTCAGCAGAATTGCGATGGTGTTATTTTTGTGCAGAAATAATAGTTCTCGGAATGACCTGAAAATCAAAGGAGAATTATTTTGGAATTAATAAAAAATATTGGCGAAAGAATCAAGGCCAGGGGGCCCACACCCTGTCCACGAGGGTGGGGGGCATGCCTACCCCCCCTGGGCGCACCCCCTGCCTCATGGGCCCCCTGGAGCTCCACCGACCTCAACTCCAACTCTATATATTCGTGCTCGGGGAGAAAAAAATCGGAGAGAAGGATTCATCGCGTTTTACGATATGGATCCGCCGCCAAGCCCTAATCTCTCTCGGGAGGGCTGATTTGGAGTCCGTTCGGGGCTCCGGAGAGGGGAATCCGTCGCCATCGTCATCATCAACCATCCTCCATCAACAATTTCATGATGCTCCCGCCGTGCGTGAGTAATTTCATCGTAGGCTTGCTGGACGGTGATGGGTTGGATGAGATTTATCATGTAATCGAGTTAGTTTTGTTAGGGTTTGATCCCTAGTATCCACTATGTTCTGAGATTGATGTTGCTATGACTTTGCTATGCTCAATGCTTGTCACTAGGGCCCGAGTGCCATGATTTCAGATCTGAACCTATTATGTTTTCATGAATATATGTGAGTTCTTGATCCTATCTTGCAAGTCTATAGTCACATACTATGTGTTATGATCCGGCAACCCCGAAGTCACAATAATCGGAACCACTCCCGGTGATGACCGTAGTTTGAGGAGTTCATGTATTCACTATGTGTTAATGCTGGTCCGGCACTCTATTAAAAGGAGTCCTTAATATCCCTTAGTTTCCATTAGGACCCCGCTGGCACGGGAGGGTAGGACAAAAGATGTCATGCAAGTTCTTTTACATAAGCACGTATGACTATATTCGGAATACATGCCTACATTACATTGATGAATTGGAGCTAGTTCTGTGTCACCCTATGTTATAACTGTTGCATGAATAATCGCATCCGGCATAATTCTCCATCACCGATCCAATGCCTACGAGCTTTCCACATATTGTTCTTCACTTATTTACTTTCCCGTTGCTACTATTACAATCACTACAAAACTATCACTGTTACTTTTGTCACCGTTACCGCTACTATCATACTACTTTGCTACTAAATACTTTGCTGCAGATATTAAGTTATCTAGGGGTGGTTGAATTGACAACTCAACTGCTAATACTTGAGAATATTCTTTGGCTCCCCTTGTGTCGAATCAATAAATTTCGGTTGAATACTCTACCCTCAAAAACTGTTGCGATCCCCTATATTTGTGGGTTATCACCCCTCCTCCATGGCGCCCCCACCGCACCAATTTCACAGCCGCCCTCCTCCCTAATGCCGGAGATGCTGTCCATTTGTCGTCGTGCACTGGGTCGTGTGCCTCTTACTCCGTGCTGCTGGAGCTGCCTCGACGACGGCTGCGTGAACCGTACCTGAGCCGATTCACCCCCGCCGTTGTTCACGGCGCCGGAGCGGCACCAACTTCGGATCCGTCCAGAGTCCCGGTGCTGCTTCCCCGTAGCCGTCGACCGTCGCGACATCGCTGTTTCCCTGCCGCCGGTGGCCACCGCAACCGCGCCGGCCTCACCGACTCGGCAGCTGGACCTGCCTACTTGACCATGCCGCCAGATAGGTCGCACCTTCATCACAAATCACTTTATTTAGGCGTCAGTTGTCTGAGTTTTTATTCTGGGCCAATCAATTCCCAATGGGAAGCAGCACCCCTTGAGGCGGCGGAGCTCCTAGGCTGCTGGTTGGCTGGTGTCTAACGTAAGGGTGCGGGGCCGCAAGTTCGTCGCGGAAGCAGCGCTTAGATGGCTATCTTAGAGTTGCGTGGATTGAAGGTACTGCCTCCGCCGGATCTGGATGACGGGGAGTCTTTGTGGATTGGCCCGGGGGCGGCGCAACCACGGCAGTGCGGTGGGGCGGGGAGCGGGGTTTTGGCCGGGGCCACGGACGGCGGAGGCAAGCTGCTCTGCCGTTGGTTGCTGGCTCTTTGGGGAAGATTCCTAACAGCGTCAGCCGGGAGGCACAAGACGGCCATCAAGCCATCCGGCATAGATCGGACAGTACTAAAATAAAATAAAATCGTGTGACCCCAATTTAGTCTTCAGTCAACAGATGTGTGACCACTCTCGTACCTTGCTGTTGATCTCTTAGTGTATTTCTTCAGATCAAAGAGATGTGTCGTTCTTAACATTATGCGTTATCTGCATCTTCAGCCACATCGTCTTTCGACTCACCGCAGCTGCTCCAACAAGGGAAGCATACACCAGAAGGGAGCTATAGTACCCACTCAACAGTTCCCTGCATCGAATGTGCATGCCAGACATGGACAGCCACAACAACTGCAGGGCCATCGACAAGTCAGCACATGATGCTCACTCCTATGGATGGCGGCCAGATAGGTTGTACCCTCATCTTACTTGTGTGCAACATTTATGGCTTTGTTATTCATCTAAGCATGGAAAATAGATTATCACATTTCACTGTATATTCATGCTGATCTCTTACGGGTCTTGTTCAGGAGTTAACATTGTTCCATAGTTCAGCTAAGATACTTGTTCTTTAGGTAACGCTATTCCATAGTTATCATCCATCAGCCAATGCTATCCCACAGGCTGGTGATTATAGTATTATACCACTTCTAGTATTACCTATGTTGTTCTTTAATACTTTTGTGTGCCATCTAGTTAATCTCGAGTACAAACGATACATATTCTGTAGCTTTCATCTGTGTTCTCCCTTTAGTTTTTGAGACCTGTTGCTGCTAGTTAACCCCAGTCCTACTATTTATGTCGTCTCCTACAGGCACTCATTACATAAATCTAACTACTAGTTGTCTTCCATGCATGTCAGATATAATTGCACACACTGATATATCCACAAGAACCTCACGGAGCAATGTAAAGGCCAATAAACTTGATGTCAACGATACCCAATATGATGGAACATGTAAAGGCAGTTCTTCAGAAGACTTGCAGAAAGATGTTGAATCCTCTTCACCCCACAAGGTCCTTGCTCTAACTTGGCCCGTGATATGGGCACAACATGCATATAATGTCCTGGAGTGTATCTACTCTGTTGCAATGCCATGTGCTTAGCATGCTGATCATGCATGTAAATATGTCATGCCTTCTTGTTTTTCAGTACCTATTCCATTCATGATAACTTGTTTTCAAATTCAAGTACTGTCATTCTACTCTATTGCAATGCCAACTACTTAATTTGGACATCATGCTTCTGAATATCTTATGCATTGTTATTCATCAGTATGTACTTCATATGTCTACCATACCATGTTTTTTACATTGAAGTGTTGTTCTGGTGCTCTATTGCAATGCCATCTTAGTTTCCCAATAATACACGTGTATGTTGCCTTAGTTTTTTCTGTATGTATTCCGCTAGCATACAGTTTTACATCCAACTAGTGTTTTTTTACTGTGTTGTCTTGTCGTATCCCTAGCTCTTACACCATACTCCCTCCGTCCGGATTACATGTTGCCGAAATGGATAAAAAAGATGTATCTAGAACTGAAATACGCCTAGACCCATCCTTTTTTTCCGGATGGAGGGAATACATGTCAATATGTCATGCCTTTCTATTCTTCAGTACCTATTCCATCTCTCTGATGTAGCATGTTTTATAATTGAAGCACCATTCTTGTATACAAGGCATGCAAGGGGAAGACGACTGTTAGAATCTGAAGGGTTGCAAACCAGGTCTTTGCAAAAGATCCAAACAAAAGGAGATAATAAACCAACTCCAGTTTTTATAGATACTGCTCCAGCACAGAGAAACCCAACTCCTACTGATAATAAGCAGATTCCAGTGGCCAAAGAATTAGTCCGCTCCAGTCCAGCAAAAATATGTCAACTCCATTCTAAGAAGCGTGTGCGTATCCTTGCATCATGAAATTTTATAGCATGCTGATCATATTTTCTACATGTTAATTACCCATCTCTCTTTTAGAAAATAAGCTTAACAGATAGAAGAATTTCTGCACTGGTATCGTCTGTGAGGAAAGATTCTTGCGGGAATTCTCTGTGCTCCAATGCAGATGTAAGTACCTGTTGTTTATCACTATATTTTTACATCAGCATGTATTTTGTTAATCGGCGTGAATCCAACCTTTATCTGATCTAAATTTAGTTGTAGCAAAATGTATGATTAAAGGCCACAATGTTGATTTTAGTAAGGAAAACTGCCTGGTAGTTTTGCATCCTGAGCTGCATGAGTGTACTATCTCATATGAGTGGGTTTGATTACTCTGGTTCTTCAATGGGTTTTCAGTGTGTTTTTACTGTGTTGTCCTGTCGTATCCCTAGCTCTTACATCATACCCTCCGTCCGGATTACATGTCGCAGAAATGGATAAAACTGGATGTATCTAGAACTGAAGTACGCCTAGACCCATCCATTTATTTCCGGATGGAGGGAATACATGTCAATATGTCATGCCTTTCTATTCTTCAGTACCTATTCCATCTCTGTTGTAGCATGTTTTATAATTGAAGCACCATTCTTCTATATAAGGCATGCAAGGGGAAGACGGCTATGTTAGAATCTGAAGGGTTACAAACCAGGTCTTTGCAAAAGATCCAAACGCCAGGAGATAATAAACCAACTCCATTTTTCATAGATACTGCTCCAGCATAGAGAAACCCAACTCCCACTGATAATAAGCAGATTCCAGTGGCCAAATAACTAGTCCGCTCCAGTCCAGCAAAAGAATGTCAACTCCATTCTAAGAAGCGTGTATGTATCCTCGCATCATGAAATTTTATAGCATTCTGATCATATTTTCTACATGTTTCTTACGCATCTCTCTTTTAGAAAATAAGGTTAAATGATAGAAGACTTCCTTCATTGGGATTGTATTCGAGGAAAATATCTTGCGGGAATTCTCTATGCTCCAATGCTGATGTAAGTACCTGTTGTATATCACTATATTTTTACATCAGCATGTATTTTGTTAATCGGCGTGAATCCAACCTTTATCTGATCTAAAATTAGTTGTAGCAAACTGTTAAAGGCGCCAATGTTGATATTTGTAAAGAAAACTGCCTGGTAGTTTTGCATACTGAGCTACATGAGTGTACTATCTCATATCATGCACATTACTGAATTGTAGTGCTGCTCTGGTTGCCCATTCATTCATTGTGTCAATGTTGCTTTCGTATTACCTTACCTGGCTGATGATAGCTGTGCCATATTGTGTTAATTTGGTGTTGGCTAGTTTACCAAGTGTTCATCGTGCCAATGTTGCTTTCCTATTATCTGACTTGGCCAATGATAGCAATGCTAGTGTCTTAATTTGGTGCAGGCTGCTGAAGATAAGAAGACAAACTCTGAAAACAGCAAGGCAACCCCATTGTTTCTTTCCAATAAATCTAGGCCAGGTAATATGCCAATAACTCATGATTAATCTGTTTGGTTCCCCTCCTAATTTATGTTATGATGTAGTGGTCGAGACACTCTCCACTATCAATAATACAAGCCTGCCAAAATCGCCATCTGAATCTGTTCAGTATCCTCTGTCTTGAATGCAACGGAAAAAATGTATGTTTGTGAACCAATTAATGGCTGAAGGAATGATGGAAATGGTGGAGGAATCAGAGGTGCAGAGTGGTGCAACACAACAACTGATTAATGTTTTCAGAGATAGTGTAGCAAAGCAGCAAGAACTTGCCCACATGCTTATGGGCGTCATCCATGCTGAGGTTGCAGATTGTGACGTTGTAGATCATTAGGTTCTGTTCATTTATTTGCACTGGCATCAATCTTTGATTGCCAAATGGATGTAATTTCCTGTAATATATGTTGGATGTGCAACGTTTTTCCCTGTATGCCGTACCTTTGCTTGATCGTTTTTGGTCCTGTGCATAATTGCTCGTCGTAATGGGCTCAAATTATCTAATTTGGCCTAAAGACATGTACGAACTTTACCAGGCCGAAAGTTAATGGTCGGCCCTCTTAACTCCCGGGTCGTTAACAGGCCGACATCGAAGCGGGCAACAGGTGGGCCCAATTGATTTCACGGGCCGTTAATAGGCCGTTACTAAGTTTGGGCTACATATGGCCCAACTGTACTATGGGCCTTTAGCAGGCCGAAAGAGACAGCGGGCTTGTACTGGACCATGAAGAGCATGGGACGCTAAGAGGCCGAAAGTCAGGTCGTATTGTAAATGGCCCAACTGTGTTGTGGGCCTTTAGCAGGCCGAAAGAGAAACCGGGCTGGTATTTGACCATGAAGGGCATGGGCCATTAAAAGGCCAAAACTCAGGTCCGACTACAAATGGCCCAACTCATTTATGGTCCGTTAACAGGCTGAAAGGCACACAGGGTCGGGAATTGGCCCAATACTTAAATGGGTCGCTAAAAGGCCAAAACTCAGGTCCGACTACAAATGGCCCTACAGATATATGGGCCGTCACCAGGCTGAAAGACACACCGGGCTGGAAATTGGCCCAACACTTAAATGGGTCGCTAAAAGCCCGAAACTAAGGTCCGACTACAAATGGCCCAACTGATTTATGGACCGTCAACAGGCTAAAAGACACACTGGGCCGGAAATTAGCCCAACATTTAAATGGGTCGATAAAAGGCCGAAAGATGTACATCATGAAAATTGGCCCATCCACTGAATGGGTCGTTAACAGGCCGAAATCTCATCGGGCCGATATTGAGCCCAAATATATAGCGGGCTGTTAACGGGCTCGAACTGACGATGGGCTGCAATGGTGTCAAATCTTTAACAGGCCGTTGATGGGCCGAATTGGCACATCTCATATGGGCCGTGGGCTTAAATGGACCTGACACAAGTAGGCCTTATATGGGCCGGCCTGCTATTTTTTACTGGGCCGGCCTTTTTCACCGGAATGGGCCACTGTTGGGCCGTGCCACGTGTCGACCTATCATAGGCGCCTCCTGTCCAATGAGTGGATGACATCTGTCCCAACGGTGAGGCAACACGTGTTTCCTCCGGCCAATGATGATTTTACACGTGGAAAATCCCCATTGGTCCGGGCTGTTAACGGGTTATCGGATCCAAAACCGGACCCGATAGCTTAACGGCGTTCCGTTACGGTGGATGTCAGGTGTCGGTCAACCTTGACGAAAGCACTTCTGTGACACGCGATTTATCGTCATGGAAGTGGACACTTCCGTGATGATAATTTTGGTAATGTCATGGAACACTTCTACGACATCAAAGGTATGACTATCTTGATTCTGTCATAAAATCGTCATGGATGTACATGCATGAAAAAATGCGACCTACTGTGACAAACACGTATCATCACGGAAGTGTATTTTTTTTGTAGTGTCTGTTGTTGAAGATGCACTTGAAGAACAGGTGATCTCTGTCTTCATGTATGTTAGCCACACACATAGGGCATAAGTTGTCCTGATCCTCAGATCTCCTGTGCCTTCTTACAAGCATGTCTCTGGTGTTGAGCCTATCATTCAGCATTAACCATGCAAAAACCTTGATTTTCATTATGCATTTGCTTTTCCAAATCCATTTACAAGGATCAACATCTGGCAGATGTGCATGGGCCAGAGTATAGTAACTCTTGGCAGAGTATGATCCTTTACCAGGTGTCCATGACCAAGAGTCAGGTTCCTGGGGACATCTTTGTAATCCACTTAAAGCGGAGTTAAGAGAAACCAGCTCATCCATTGCTTCATGAGATAATGGTAATTGAAAATAAGTACCAATATCACAATCTTCAATAAAGTCCTTGACAGATATCTTGTCATCCAGAGCAAAGGAGAAGAGTCTGGGGAATCTCTCCTTAATAGGCAAATGGCTTCCACCCAAGTTCCAAGCATCATGCCAAAATAGAGAGTTATTGCCATCATTGATGGTGATAGTAGTATGAGATCTATAAACCTCATTTAGCTTCATGATATCTCTCCACCAAAAAGAGCCACACTAAATAGTTGCATGGGGAACCACTCCATTGTAGTAAGTGTCCCAAATCAAGGAGACCCAAGGTATATCTGCTTTGTTGTACAACTTATGCAAGTGCCTTGTGAGCAAGGCCTTATTTTGAACTGCAAGATTGATGATCCCCATGCCCCCTTTATCTTTTGGTTTACAAACCCATTGGCTAGGCTGCTAAAGATTGTTTAGGGGTATCAGAATTTCCTCTCCATAAACATTGCCTCATTATTCTTTCCAACTGCTTAATAATTGTAGCTGGTAAACTCAGACCGCAAAGAAAATAAATCGGCATGGAGGAGAGGACTGACAGCAAAAGTTGCAATCTTGCACCTTGGGAAAGAAGAGAGCCTCCTTTCAACTCTGTCAACAACATGCACTAGATCTTGAATTCTGGGCTTTGCGGTACCCACAGGCAAACCCAGGTATGTGAAAGGAAGGGATCCAACATGACAAACAAAAATAGCAGCCAATCTAACTGCTTCCTCATGTGTAACATTGATGGGCAAGATGCAAGACTTATGGAAATTAACTTTTAAACCAGTTGATTTGGAGAAGGCAATCAACATATTCTTGAGGGCTAGCAGTTCAGATTCATCAGCTTGAACAATCAACAAGGTATCATCTGCATATTGGACTATTGGGAAGTCATGATCATTAGAAGGTATTGGAAGTGACAGTAAACCTTGCTGGAGCATTTGATTAACCATAGATTGCAAGAGATCAACAACAATAACAAAGAGGAGTGGTGAGAGAGGATCAGCTTGCCTTACACCTCTTTTGCAATTAAACTGCTTACCAGGGACACCATTTAGAAGGATGGAAGAAGATCCTGAAGAAAGAAGCTCTTTAATCCAGCCAATCCATTTTGCATCAAAGCCCTTATATTTCAACATAAGCAAGATCACATCATGTTCCACAGTGTCAAAAGCTTTAGCAAAGTCAAGCTTAAGGATGAGGATTGGTTTCCTGGACTGATGACACTGATGAATGTATTCTAAACTACATGCAATGCATTCCTGGATGGACCTTGATTTTAGAAAACCATATTGGTTTTTATGGATGCATGTGAGGATAACCTTCTGCAATCTATTTGCCAGAAGTTTAGTGAGGAATTTAATGCATGTATTTTTGAGGGAGATTGGCCTATAATCATTTGGCCCTTCAGGAGACAGGATTTTTGGAATTAAGGTCACTAGGGAACCATCTATGCTCTGTAGGGAAATTCTTCCTTCATATAAAATAGTGATTAGTTTTAGGAAATCATCTTTAATGATGTGCCAGCACTTCTTTACAAACAGACCAGTAAACCCATCTGGTCCAGGTGCCCTGTCAAGAGGCAGATGCTTCAGTACCTCATTTATCTCCACATCAGAGAAAGGTTCAGACAAACACTCAAGGCCAGGGACAGGTTGGATCAAATTCTCCAGATCAAATAACATGTCAATCCCACAAGAAACTCCCATTCTATCTTTATAAGAAGATCAAAGAAGACCAACCATGTCATTGTGGGAGGATAGGGACAAACCATCATCATTAATTAAACTGGAGATAGTATTCCTTCTAAATCTCTCAGTTGCCAAGGCTTGAAAGAATTTGGAGTTTTCTTCCCCCACTTTTATCCATCTTATGGTGCATCTCTGTTTCTAATAAATGTACTAAAGATGAAGCAACTCTTCAAGGTGCAGTTTGACAATCTTTCTGAAATTAAATTCTAGCCTAGATAAAGGCCTCTGATCTTCTAAATTATCAAAGGCCAGAATAACTGCATTGCAAGCATTCATCAACAACTTCAACCTAGATAGACCAGTCTGCCATTTTCTAAGATCAGTCCTGAACCTTTTGAATTTCTCAGTTAGAATGGAGCAGAATTACACTTTCTAGTGGGGCCAGACCAAGAAAGCTCCACACATTCCAGAAACCTAGGCATGTCCACCCAGTAATTTTCAAAACGAAAAATCTTTGCTTTGGGTATGGAAGTGGAGATGGAGACCACACATGGGACATGATCAGAGCTAGTTTTAGCAAGAGGATACACCATTGTGTTAGGGTACTCCCCAGTCCATGTTGGTGTAGTAAAAAACCAGTCAAGTTGCTCCAGAAGAGGTGTTTCCTGCATGTTTGACCAAGTGTAGGACCTTCCTTTTAAAGGCATCTCAATTAGACCCAAGTGGCCAATAATTTCATTAAAAATGAACATATCATTAATGTCCCCTCCTGGCATATTCCTATTATCCAAAGATCTGATAACGCTAAAGTCCCCTAGGAATAACCAGAGATCATCCTTAGGAATTTGAGTATGATATAACCAGTGTACAAAAGAATCCCTAAGCTCTCCCTGACAAGGCCCATAAACATTAACCAAGGTCCAAGTTTGGCTATTTTGGGTTGAGGTGAAATTAATGATGATGCCAAAACTTTGCAGATCAACCAGAGTACCAGTTAAAGCAGAGGAACACCAAAGGACAATAATTCCTCCAGAAGCACCCACAGAAGGAGAATATGCAAAATTATCAAATCTTTTAGGGCAAAATTTCCTAATAGATCTTTGATCAAAGAAATCACACTTTGTTTCCTGTAAGCAAACTACTGAACATTGACTTTCCTCAATTTTGGCTCTCACAACCCGCTGCCTAATTTCAGAATTAAGCCCTCTGACATTCCAGCAAAGCACCTTCCAATCCTTATTAACATATGCACTCATTATAAAACATTATATGATAATAGGAGAAACACATTATCACATAATAATACTGGCAGACAGCATAACCATAACAGTGCAAAATATAGTTCAGATAATGCACAAGACCCACTGAGCAGTCATAGAAGTCTGGTAGAACAGAGAGCAACCCCAAAAGAAAACAAATGGCAGGACAAAAGGCCTGCCTCCCTAAATTATGATAACAGAGTTTACTGATCATTAGACACATCATTGCTTGGAGTCTCCTTTGGATCAGCCATAAGCTGCTCCAGTGAAAGCTTCTCAGGTGGGATGCCCAAAGATGCGCCAAGATTCTGCATAACATGGATAGGAGTGGGAGCATGGCCATCATCGTCCGTCTTGGGGTCAGGCTGGATATCCATGTCCACCTGGAGCTTGGGCTTCTTTGCACGTGGTTGCCTTGGTGGCCATGGTTTAACTGGAATCGCAGAAGCAGGCTTGAAACCCTGTAGTTTTGCAGCACTCCGGGTCATTCTTCTGTCAGAGAAATCAGCTTTTGGCGATACAATAGATTTAGGCTTCATGTCTCTCTTCTTTGTAGCAGCAGACACACTTGCAAATGGAAGTGTAGTCTGAACCTTATCAACACACACAGATGGCATGGGGAAGTTGCTGAGATCATCTCCAAAAGTCAGCTTTCTTGCCACTGATCTAGAGGGAGAGGGCAACAGTGGCAAGGATTGCTCCTAACATTGCAAGAGAGTATGTGGCCAAGAAAAGGCCTGATCTTCACAGAAAGCTTGCAGCCAAGATCTTTTCAGAGAAGAACTATCCACCATGATTGGCATTGCTTTGGGCAGGGATGAAGTCAGAAAAGAAGGCATCAATGACTCAAAATTCATCTACTAGATCATTGCAGGTGGTAAAACAGGGCCATATACAATCCTGGCAGCTCCAACAAAGAGAGGTGGTTGTAGGGGTGGCTGGTAAAGGACAATGGCAAGATTGTCATTCTGTTCAGGAAAAACGGGGTACTCCAAAACCTGGTTGTCATCCATATGAATAGCAGCAGCATTGACAATCTGAAAATCCTCAACAAAGTGCTCAACAACAGTAGCATCATTGGCAATCTGAACATCCTCAACAAAATTTTCAGCAATAGGCTCATTGTGTGGATGCAATGGGCCTACTGGGTCCTCCACAGCAACAGCCTCCTCTTCAAGATTTTGAATAACTGGGCCAACAGGCCCAACTCCCTCCTGCACCGGCTCAATCATTTGAACATGGCCCATTGGGGGCCCGTCAACTACAAATTGGTTGTTTTGCTGAGAAGAGTCGTTGGAGCCCATTGAAGGATTTAAAGCCATAGAAGCCTGGTCTTGCTGCACTTGTGGCTGCTCGACGGCTGGTTCCTCCACTGGTGCCTCCCATGGACCCCATCCATCGTGTTGCTCAGGCTGTTGTTGTTGTGGCTGATCATGATGCAAGGGCTGGGGAATATCATTCCAGCCAAGGGCTGGATATGGCGGCACTGCCCAAAAATTCTCAACAGGTTGAAGCTGCCTTGGCATGGGATGGGGATTACCATCAATGGGCATAACATCTTCGTCTTGTGGCAATTGTTCAGCAAAAGCGGCAGTGAGAATATGGCAAGAGGCGGTCCAGGAAACAACAGCACCTCCAACATTGGCAAACTTTCAGAATACAACATCTCTGGGTACCAGCAAATTGTCAGGGAAGGAAGCATAAACCAGGGAATGAACTAGACGGTCATCTTCATGGTTCCAATAATGAAATTGGCCGAAAGTTCCCACAACCTCCAAAAGGATATCCTCATTGCGATAATCCAAGGGGACACCAATAAACATGAGCCAGCCAGTTCTATGTCCCTGTAGTGCTCGGAAACCCTCTCCATCATCATGATTAATGAATCTAACAAATATCTCCTCCCCATGCTGATCTAAACCAAGCGGCCAGGGTGCGTGATTAACAAGTGCACTACAAATAACTGGGTCTTGCATCTGATACAACCCGACACCTTGGAACCAAGTCTGGGATGATAAAACTGGCAACTGCAACTCATCGGTGATGAAATCTCTGACCTGTTGACGGAGAAGAGGCACATCCTCCGGCTGTGGTATGGGCTCAACAATCCCCACCATGTAAGATTCATGGCGGCGGGGAGGGGAGCGAGCCGGGGTGTAGAACGTGTGCGGTAACCGCTGTGGACCGGCATCCACAATATCGTGGCCCACCAACAAAAAGCGGCGCGGATCAAGCTCATAGTTTGCCATGGACGGTGGCGGAGGTGGTGGAGCAGAGCTATTGGGAGGCGAGTGGCTTGACGATGAAGATGTGGAATAACCAAGTGGCAGAGCAGAGGGGGCAGGGTTTTTTGCAGGGGATCTTTGCACCGTTTGGGAGCACGAAGAGTCCGGGGTATGCTTGAAGGCGCGAGACTCGAGGTTGGTAGTTGGGCTGCTGCATTTGGGAACCCAAATCTTTAAATTGGGAGGTGACCTTGTGCAACCTTTTTTAACATGACCGAGCCTGAAACACCGATGACACCGGACCTCGTTCATGCATCGTGCTAAGGTATGTCCCATGCCCAAACAACGTGGACAGTCCCAAACTTGCGTCGCCATCTCTTCAACCAATTCATCTAAACCTTGTAAATCACGAACAATTTCCACAGGAGACTTGCATGGCGATGGAACCGGGCTGCCTGAGGCCGCAGGGCCCAGTAAAGTACTAGGAGGGGTAGAGCAAAGCCCATCATCATCAGAGTCATCATCCGAGAGGACTAAAGGGTTTTGCATAGAACCCATAGAAGGCAACGTGGCAGCAACAATATCAGGCGAGAAGATTATCCTACGGTTATTATTAGAAACCGTATCCCGAGAAGGGCGGGCAGCTGGCGAAATAGACCCAACTCCGTCGCCGGCAAGGAGGCCACCGGCGGCGAGAAAGCAACATGTGAAACATGCTCATGAGCTAATGAACTGCTATTTCAAACTATCAATTCTTGGGGATCAAGATTGTAACCCGCATCTTGCTGAACCGTGAGGATGTCTTCAGCAGTAGCATTATAACGATATCCTTTGCATGCATCATAATTAACAAATGTAGCAAAGCGCAAACTCTTGCGAGGATGATTATCTTCCTTAGAACACAAAGATGATTTAGCAGGGGCATGCAACATGGCAGCTAGGCCTAGACGTGCTGTCGTGGAATTGTCACGGCAGATGTCCTAGTGTGAGGACTTAGTCGTGAGGCCAATGCATCTATGCGGTAGCTTGAGAGGGGTTGAACGGAATCGAGAGACGCGACATAAGACAAGGATTTAGACAGCTTCGGGCCCCGGGAAACATCATCCGATAACAACCCTACATGCTGTTTGTGGCTAGGTCTCATTATCATCACCAGAGAGTCGCCGGTAAACCGGCTCTTTGTGTCTAGCCCTAGAGATTGTTTCTTCTTGCTTGTCCCTCTTTTGGGAGCCCTGCCCCTCCTTATATAAGTTGAAGGGGCGGGTTACATGTGGAGTCCTATTAGGATTAGGATTAGTCTATCTTCTAATACAAACCGGACACAAGTCCGGGTCTTAACTCCTTGTAAGGTGAATATTCTTCACGCCTTTCCTCTTAAACTGCCCACCATTAACATAAACCGGCCTTCTAGGCCTTGGGCCTTGTCATCCGTGCACCTCCCGCCGGGTTACCAGTGAACCATAATGTTCGGGCAGGTTGCTTGTAAACCGTCTGGTCAGGGCGGGTCCCTAGTGAATCGCCAAGTGTTAACCGGGTCTCAAGTAAACCGCCAAGCCCGTCCGGTTCATATTTCCGGCCAGTTCATACCGCGGGGTATATCCCCGACATTAGCCCCCAGTTTAGTTTGGATTTATCCATGTTAAACTGATCCTGTAAAACAAACACAAGAACAAATTTGACGGATTATGCTCCGGATTAAGAATCCTTGTAAACCGGCACCTGATCATCCTTAATTCCTTGTCATTTCCTTCTTCTAGAAAATCCGGGTCAATAAGCCAGCTTCATACTCAATTTGCTGACATCGGTTTCTCATAGAGAAATATTGTGAAGAATAATCACTACAAGAAATATGTCAACTAGTGACCTTCTGTCAGTGACCCTGGAAGAATTGGTCATAGATCTATGACCATTTCAGACCAATTGGTCAAAAGCTGTTCGGGGGGCTCCAAACCCTAAACTATAACGACCATTTTGGTCAAAAAGGTTGTAATTTCCTTACACGAAATGGTCATAAAGCAGATAGCACTGGTCCGCTGCCTTATTTCTAGCTGATCATGACCAGTATAGATGGTCATAACCTAGTAAATTGTGGTGGGTTGCTATGACTAGGCGCCACCTCATCAGTTTTGCCTATGTGTCATGTCCGTGTGGTAGTTTTTGCCCTAGGTTGTGAAGCAACCTATATTTCTGTCATTCCCAAAATTTCGAAAAAAATCTCATAAATTCTTTGGGTCATATCTTTGTCAAATATGTAAAAAAAAACCTTCCTTGCCTAGTTCAAAAATAATTCAAAAATATTCATTTTCCTATTCTGTTCAAAAAAACACTTTGTGAAGGAAGTACCACTTTGGCATGTCCAAATAGTATCCATTTTCTACAGTGCTTTCCTATGCCCAAATAACCATCCTCCACCAAATGCCAGCTCAATCCATTCATTATTTTGAGCCCAGCTTCAACATTCGTATTTATGTCCAGTGTGGTACTTTGCAAAGCAAGTACCACCTAGGATCCTCCTTTTGAGCTGAAAATTTGTGAAGACGGTCTTCTTAGTAACTGATCATCCTCAGCCAAAACTCAGGCCCATTAGCCATGTGCATTTCCCGTACCGCTAATCAAACACTTGGCTGCTTATTCATGTTTGAGCATCGATCGGTCTCCTCGTGAGAATCTTATGTTGTGATTTTCTTCCTAGCACCTATCTAGGGAGTGCCCAACCCACTAGACATGCCTAGGCCGCCCAGAACACATGGCAACGCCACGGTCACGCGGTGACCTCACGGCGGGCATGCGAGTTTACGCGCTCTAGAGTTGGGGCCCTCGGCCACCGTCCAAACCTTAACGTATTGCCACCAAACCATGTATTTCTGATTAAATAGGTACTTATGTAACTAGAAATGATTTTTGGAAAAAATAAATAGCAAACTATGAGGCAGCTGCAGTTCAAAATTGACCCGCTTCCTCCTGAATCGGCGGGAATTTGTGTTTTTCACCAG
Organism: Triticum aestivum; assembly: GCF_018294505.1. Classification (NCBI taxonomy): domain Eukaryota; kingdom Viridiplantae; phylum Streptophyta; class Magnoliopsida; order Poales; family Poaceae; genus Triticum; species Triticum aestivum. Next base: position 417,178,392 of record NC_057808.1, on the reverse strand, counting down.
AGGTGGATCAAAACTTTCGACACCCAACCATTTTGTCAATTGTGCATTAAATATGTCCTAGTATTTTATAAAATTGATTTGGTCCAATTTTGCAACAAATATATGGTAGGTCCTTCACAAAAAAACACATTTCAGGCACTCGGAAAATGGAAAATGAATTTTCCGTGCAAAGAAAATGAAAACTCCCTTAGGCAACATTGTTTGGAATTCCAAGATGCACCCTTGTGCACAATATGAGATCATTTGAACAAACTATGCCATGAATGTGGCCATAAGATTGATCACTTGGCTTGAAAGCCATGAATCTTCACGCATGATAGCTCATTTCTGAGAACACTTTTTTAAAATAATTTCCGTATTACAAGTTTATTATTTTTCCTGGAAACTTGGCCACATATAATGACATAATGCGAAGGTTTTCCAATTTTTCGATTTTTTTTATTTTTTATGCCCGTTTCAAAGTGCGGTCAAAATGGCGGGAATAACCGTTCCTAGCTAGTGGTTGAATCTTGAAATTTTTTTGGTGTTTCTCTGATTAAATAGATACTTATGTACCTAGAAATGATTTTTTGAAAAAATAAAGAGCAAACTATGAGGCAGCTGCAGTTCAAATTTGACCCGCTTCCTACTGAATCGGCGGGAATTTGTCTTTTTCACGAGAGGTGGATCAAAACTTTTTACACTGAACCATTTGGTCACTTGTGCATTAAATATGTCCTAGTGTCTTAGAAAATTTATTTGGTCCAATTTTGCAACAAAAATATGGTAGGTCCTTCACAAAAAAACCTCATTTCGGGCACTCGAAAAATGGAAAATGAATTTTTCGTCCAAAGAAAATGAAAACTCCCTTAGGCAACATTGTTTGGAATTCCAAGATGCACCCTTGTGCACAATATGAGATCATTTGAACAAACTATGCCATGAATGTGGCCATAAGATTGATCATTTGGCTTGAAAGCCATGCATCTTCACGCATGATAGCTCGTTTCTGAGAACACTTTTTTAAAATAATTTCCGTATTACAAGTTTATTATTTTTCCTGGAAACTTGGCCACATATAATGACACAATGCGAAGTTTTTCTAATTTTTTTATTTTTTTTAATTTTTTATGCCCGTTTCAAAATGCGGTCAAAATGGCGGGAATAACCGTTCCTAGCTAGTGGTTGAATCTTGAAAAAAATTTGGTGTTTCTCTGATTAAATAGATACTTATGTACCTAGAAATGATTTTTGGAAAAAATAAAGAGCAAACTACGAGGCAGCTACAGTTCAAATTTAACCCGCTTCCAACTGAATCGGCGGGAATTTGTCTTTTTCACGAGAGGTGGATCAAAACTTTTTACACCCAACCATTTGGTCAATTGTGCATTAAATATGTCCTAGTATTTTATAAAATTGATCTGGTCCAATTTTGCAACAAATATATGGTAGGTCCTTCACAAAAAAACCTCATTTCGGGCACTCGAAAAATGGAAAATGAATTTTTCGTCCAAAGAAAATGAAAACTCCCTTAAGCAACATTGTTTGTCATTCCAATATGCACCCTTGTGCACAATATGAGATCATTTGAACAAACTATGCCATGAATGTGGCCATAAGATTGATCATTTGGGTTGAAAGCCATGAATCTTCACGCATGATAGCTCATTTCTGAGAACACTTTTTTAAAATAATTCCCATATTACAAGTTTATTATTTTTCTGGAAACTTGGTCACATATAATCACACAATGCGAAGGTTTTCCAATTATTTGAATTTTTTTGAATTTTGTATGCCCGTTTCAAAATGCGGTCAAAACGACGGGCTTGGCAGTTCCTAGATAGTGGTTGAATCTTGGAAAACTTTTGATGTTTCTCTAATTAAATAGGTACTTATGTACCTAGAAATGATTTTTGGAAAAATAAAGAGCAAACTATGAGGCAGTTGCAGTTCAAATTTGACCCGCTTCCTACTAAATCGGCGGGAATTTATCTTTTTCACCAGAGGTGGATCAAAACTTTTGACACCCAACCATGTTGTCAATTGTGCATTAAATATGGCCTAGTATTTTACCAAATTGATTTGGTCCAATTTTGCAACAAATATATGGTAGGTCCTTCACCAAAAAACTCATTTCGGGCACTCGGAAAATGGAAAATGAATTTTCCGTGTAGAGAAAATGAAAACTCCCTTAGGAAACATTGTTTGGAATTCCAAGATGCACACTTGTGCACAATATGAGATCATTTGAACAAACTATGCCATGAATGTGGCCATAAGATTGATCATTTGACTTGAAAGCCATGAATCTTCACACATGATAGCTCATTTCTGAGAACACTTTTTTAAAATAATTTCCGTATTACAAGTTTATTATTTTTCCTGGTAACTTGGTCACATATAATGACACATTGCGAAGGTTTTCCAATTTTTTGATTTTTTTTTATTTTTTCATACCCGTTTCAAAATGCGGTCAAAACAGTGGGAATGACCGTTCCTAGCTAGTGCTTGAATCTTGGAATATTTTTGGTGTTTCTCTGATTAAATAGATACTTTTGTACCTAGAAATGATTTTTGGAAAAAAATAGCAAACTATGAGGCAGCTGCAGTTCAAATTTGACCCGCTTCCAGCTAAAACGGCGGAAATTTGTCTTTTTCACCAGAGGTGGATCAAAACTTTTTACACCCAACCATTTGGTAAATTGTGCATTAAATATGGCCTAGTATTTTATAAAAATGATTTGGTCCAATTTTGCAACAATTATTTGCTAGGTTCTTCACAAAAAACCTCATTTGGGGCACTCAAAAAATGGAAAATGATTTTTTCGTCCAAAGAAAATGAAAACTTCCTTAGGCAATATTGTTTGCCATTCCAAGATGCACCATTGTGCTCAATATGAGATCATTTCTTTGAATTTTCATGTGAAAAAGTAGAAAATGACCCCCCCCCTAAAAACTCATTTCTCATAACAATTTTTTAAAGATATTTGTCTTATTCCAATTTCAAGTTTGTTAGTTTTCCTAAAAACTATGTCACATTTGGTGACACAATGAGAATGTTTCTTTTTGAATTTCTCATATCATAAAACTGTTTATATGATTCAACACCTTTTTTGAAAAATATGGTTCAACACCTTATTTTTAGTCGATTACGACCAATTTAGAAGGTCATAACGTGTACTGCGTTCTGATTGGTCCATGGACATGTCACGCGGATCGTGCTCAAATGCCGTCGGATGCTCTTGGATCCGACGGCAGCCCTTTCTCCCTCACCCCTCCCCCTCTTTGTCTCAAAAAAAGAAAAAGAAAAAAGAAAACTCCCTCACCCTCTCACCCCACGAACCCTAGCGCTCCAGATCCGCCACCCACCTCACGCGCTCCCTCTCCCCCATCGCCGCCGCCACCCCGCCGATCCCATCCCTCCCGATTCAGATCCATTCTCCCCGATTCAGATCCGACCCCGACGCTCGTGCCCGCGCGCCACCATTCGCTCCTCCTCGCCTCCTAGAGGACGTCTGCCGCTCTTCCTCCACCCGTCCCAGAGGCCTCGGTCGGCGCCCTCCGCCGCAGGGCCGCCGCGCTCGTCCCGCCCTCGGCGCCGCACCTCCTTTTCCTCATGGCCTCGCACCTCCCCGATCCGTGTTCCTCGCACGCTCACCGCTTTGCCTCTGTCTCCCACCACGCCGCACGCCCCACGCCGGAAAAGGGAAGGCGAGCCACCTCCGCCCTCCCCTCGCCCCCACGCTGGTCCCACCGCTGAGCCCAGTTCCCCTCACTTCTCCGTCCAGGCGCCTTCGCCATCAATCGATCTCCCGAGCAAGCGACCTCCCTCCCCGATCTACTCATTGGCTATGGCGGACGAGCTGGAGGGGCGAGGGGAGGGGGAGCGTGGACGCCAACTGGCGCCACACCCAAGACTCAGATCCCGCCACCGCGGCCGCCGGAGGCGGGGTTGACCCGAACGCACCGGCGCCCCACCGCCGGAGGCGACTGGCGCTCTGGGCTCCATCCCGACGCCCGCGCTAGGATCGTCAGTAAGATGTAAGCGGCGACCTCAATCTTTGATTTGATCCTTCATCCCCTTGATTTATTGGAGCACTCCTTCCAGATCTAGTTGCACTCCTCATCCAGCTCCATGTCTCCTGGTGCGGCGGCACAGTGGGAGGGTGTGAACGCGCGGCCGCCCAGGGGTGGTGGTGGTGGTGACCTGCCTGCTCGTCCCTCGTCCTCATCACCAGCCTCTCCGAGGTCGCTGCTGGGGCAATCTCCATGGGCCCTTGAGGGTAATTTCCGATCCCTCCTCCGAATTGTAATTCTGCAGTAGTACAAGGCTTCCATCTAGGATAATGTCCGACTGTATTAGACTGCATGTACTGCTAATAGTGAATCTACAGTAGTATTTCTACACATCCTAGCTAGTGATGAATACTTTTCATTGCATGGCCTGACTAATGACTCGCATTGGAGCCATTTATTAATCTCGTACTACTAGTTGAGCTTCCAAATGTAACTTATGGAAATATCAGGTTATCCTATGATGCAGAAATCTCGTATTTGCTGCATCTTTCCAGTTTATTAAGGAAGCACTGAGCTAGCTTGAGCAGTAAAAAATGAACACTTGGTACCATTTACTACAACCCCTGATTTTGCTACATCATTTTTATAGTTCAGAAAATCTGGGGCTATACATTATTATTGCATATTTATTGCTGACTGACTGACTGTAATAGTATTCAGAAAATTAGGTTGATGGTCAGATTAGCCCCTTTCAAATTTCATATATTAATCAATGGAGCACTAGCAGCCAACCTTGGAGATGGGCGTGCAAGTGTCTGACCTCCAACCCTGAATGTGTTCTTCCCATATTTCTACAGCCAATAGTACCAAACTGCCATTACAAACATGTCACTCCACTAGCTAGCCGGCAACTCAGTCTTAGTTTCCAAGCAAAAACAAAGCATCTTTCGCCTTTGGCTTCTTATTGGCGTTATCAATGGCTGACATGTTTTGATATACTCAATCCTGCAATTTCTGTTACCGATTTTCAGCTTGACCCACTGTTTTGGTCAGTGATTTGCATTACTCTTGCCACTGCTCTGCTCTGTACATACATAACCTAGGACTCTTATCTGTGTTACATATTTTCAGCTTGACCCACTGTTTTATTAAGTGAATTCCATGCAAACAACTAACTTTCTCTTGTTCATGTAGATGGAGTAGGAGGATGAGCAGCAGCAAATGAGCCTGATGGTGAAGAAGCACCTGATGAGCAGAACTCGTTCAAGAGCTCTTTTGTCCTTCCAAAACAGGGTCTTGATGTCCCCCTTACAGAAAAATGTTCATACATGTTCCTGCATGATGCGCGTGTGCATGTTGGATGGTCATATTCTAGTGTACTAGCTAGCTAGTAAGCTTGTTTTGCTACCGGATGATTGAATGTCATCTCAGTTTTTACCTCATGTAGCTCACCGCCTAATTTGTAGGTAAAGATACCGTTGGCATATATTATCAGCAGCATTTTTTCATAAACAAAATAAAAAATGTTGATTTAGGTCCAGAATGTGTATTATCTCCATGTTGTTGGCTAGATGGTAATGGCTCATCAGAATATACACACACACATGAACGCTATTATTTCTCTTCAGAGAAACCAAGCCAGTATTCTGATCCTCCGAGCCATTGCACATGCCTGTATTCATATGGCCATTGTGGGTAATTCTATGCTTTAATAATTCTCCTTATGTATCACTGTTTATTAGTAGGAGATTTCTTCTGCTTGGCCATAACAACAATTTCATGTTGTTTCTTTTGTAATTCAATGGTTGACAGTCTCATATATTACACTAGCTAATATATTACAACGGAATGAATCAACTACTCTCATGGTCGGTCCCATCCCATTAATCATTATTTACCGTCTATCTGTCTGTATGTATTTACTCTAGAAAAAATTCAGTCTGCACATCTGCATCTGCATTGCACAAGTACAGATACATCCGCCCCAGCTATTTTCTCGTTATACATTACATAGATGCATACATACGCTAGGCTATTTCTGTGTCTGTCTGTCTGACCTCTCAAGGATGCATATCTCATTCTTATGTACTGAATTTTGTAACAATTTCATTTTCCTCATACTTACAGGATGTTGCGCTCGCTACTTACATGCTTTCTGATGCCGCAACAAAGGACTATATGTGGTTTCTTCAGTGAGACTGTTGCTGTCGCTCCTCATGTTCAATAACATTTCAGCATTGGACCTGCTAGTCACCCAAGCCAAGCCTCGCATCGCTTCAATAAAGCGATACTTCTTCCAATCAACCCCTACTTCGGCTCTGCTCTTTTTTCCATCTTCTCTTATTTAAGCTAAGAAAGATTCTGAGTTTGCATCCATCTCATTACACTAGCTAGCACAATATATTAGTTAAGGCAACTCTACTACATATCAATTTCCCCTACTGGATTGGTTCTATATTTTTAAAGTTGTTTCGTGGTGCATGAGCCCAACCTGAAGAAATATAGGCTTATGATGACTATTTTCCTTCTTAAGTAATCATAGTTGTTGGCTTCGGTAGCTTGCTGAATATGCTTTAGTTATATATAGAAATGGCGTGCCTTCTATGCTTAAATGATTGTTTGGCTCTATATAATTGTTGACATGAATATCTTGACTTCCCAAACAAGTATAGGACTGTACCTATGCATACAGATTATCCTAACAAAACTAAAAATAAAAATTGAAGCATGAAATAAGCAATAAGTGGCTGATTTTTATTTGCATGTTAAGTGGAAAGTTGTAGCCAAGGCTTATATATTAGGAAATATTGTCACACCTCTGAGCTTCTACTGTTGTTAGGGACATCGTAGTGTGATCTTCATGATTTTTCGCTTGAAGATGTACTGATTCATTAGTCAAGCAGAGACTGAAGTCATCTTTTGCTACTGCTAGCTCTATGGATGTTTATTTACCTGCAACTTCTGCCAGCTCTAACTTGGTTATATAGCAGTTCAATTCAGTCAATCTGTTGGAACTAGTTTGTCTATTACTTGTATCCAGATTTTATATCCTGCCCTATGCCATTGTCGACTTGCTTAGGTACATAATTGTTATCTCTTGCAATCTGGTATTGATGATTGTCAATGTATTCATTTATACCTTTCTAGTGTACCTTGTATGTGACCTAGCTGATCTGTATATCAATGCTCTGTTTCCAATAGATGTATGCTGATGCCTGATGGCTAATTCCTTAAAACTTCACTGTTGCAGTAGCATTTTTCCTTAGTGCATAGATGTATGAGCGATCACTTATGCTTGAAACCTTGCTCTCTTTCCCAGGAACCATCATGGTCTGCGTCACTACTGGGGCAGGAGAGGAAAGACTGTTGGTGTCTCCAGGAAGCGATAAACTGCTTCACAAAGATCCCCGCATAGCTTCACTACTACTGTGTTGGTCCATTTCCAGAATCGTAAGGAGTGTTCTTGTTTAGACGATTACCTTGGATGATGCCTTTGCTTAAGGAGAGGCTCAAGAAGATCAGGTATAAACTCCCCCCCCCCCTCTTGTTTGTTTTTGCTTCATACTGTTTGGTGGTTGATACATTACTGTGCAAGTTCTATGGTATGTGAGTTCTTTCTGTTGCTACAAGCATTGACACAATATGTCATGTGCAGGGAGCTCCGCATCCGAGTTTCAGCCATCCTCTACAGCAAGGAGCTCTAGGCCAAAGGAGCAAGCAGCGCTGCTAGTTCCTTGAGGCCAGATCGAGTAAGATGGCGCACCATGGCGTGTGGTGGCGTATTTTGCTTCCGAGAACAGTACTGTTTATTTGAAGTGAGATGTACTCGTCTAGTGCCTGGCACAAAAATGAAGGATGAAGTGTCATGTACTATCTATGTTGTAGTGAGCTATAGTAGGAGTGAAATGAAAATGTATCTGCTGTTGTATGTGCTATTTTGCTGTAATGTATTGTGTACATTTTACTTGAACATTAAATTCTCCAGAAAAAATGTCCTTACTGGACCTGATAGTGGCCACGGCCCAAATATACTTGTACTATTAAGATGCCATGGCCCAAAATAACCTGGGCTGAAAAGCTATTCAGAATTATTATAAGCAGGCCTCGACTCAGATAGAAAATAGAAACAAAAAGGAAACAAACTATGTGGAAAGGTAAAGGCCCATTATAGAAAAGGCCCAAAAACATCAAGCAAAAAAAAGATCATAAAAGGCTGAATTAATGGGCGTGGCCCATGTAGAACACCGAATTGGACCGGGCTGAATCTTACCAACGACCAATTCAATTGGTCGCAATTTTGCCACGTCGGATCCGACGTGGCCTGGGCAGACAGCCAGTGACCAAAACAAAAGGTCATGGGTTCAACGACCTTCTGTTTTGGTCGTAAATGTCTACGACCTTCTCATAGAGAAAGTCGTTAATTTCAGTTTACGACCGCCAGCTTTTGACCTTTTGTTTTTGGTCAGAAAAAGGTCGCAAATGAAAAACAATGACCTTTCAGTGACCAATAGTCAAGGTCACAAGTTGACATATTTTTTGTAGTGAATCCACTTGAGTCGGCTTCCAAAGCGCCGGTTTAAGAAATATTGGTCTTGAAATACTCATCTGATATTCAACCGGTTTGAAGATGTAGAACTTGCCAGTTTAATATTACCAAAATCACCGACTTGTAAATATTGATGGCACCGAGTCATAATTGTTACCGACGCCGGGTCATAATTGTTGCAGACACCGGGTCAATCTGGTTTGCTCAGAATTGAGAATTTGAAGATTTTTCTCCCTTATATCCATATTACCTGTAGCCCCCAAGTTTTGAGCAGAACAAAGTGATAGATTAAGACTTGTTTCAATATAAATACTGCCACTTTTGAAGAAATCCATGTTGTTCATCCCAGTCATTAGTAAAAAATTGAATGCTCCATATTATGTAGCCTCCAAGTGTCGGGTTGTCATGCTTGTAGCAACCTGGGACCTGTAATTGCCTGATGCTCAAAAAACTTCAACCAGTGTAGCCCCCAAGTGTCGGGTCATTATGAAATAATAAGCAGGGACTTTATAAATATGATCATGCTTCATTGAAAATAACATCATATGATGTAACTCCACCACGGGGCTTTGAACCCACGTACACAAGGTTAAGAGCTTTGTACTTTACCAACTGAGCAGTGGACCTTTCAATATAATGGTTTTAAGACTTGTGTACCTTGAATTGTTAATAGGAGCAATTAGTAGCCCCCAAGGGCCGGCTCATTACAGTGTGATGAGTCGGGTCTTCAATAAGGTGATGAAAAAACGACTTTGCATTAGGCCCCAAGTGCCATGGTGCATGCTGGCAGTGACATGGGACTTGCATATTTGATGTAATCTCAGTTTGAATAATGTAGCCCCCAAGTGCCGGGTCGTAAGCCTGCAGCGACTCGGGACTATTCCTTCAATTGTAGAATAAATCATGCCCATTAATAAAATAATAACCATTGCGCTGAAGCGACTTTGAATACCTCCATCATAATATTGGCTATTGATAACCATAATAAAAATCCAGCCATGTTGGCTATTAAAGATTTGAATAATATAATCCAATGATTTATGAGCGCATGATTCCAATGGCGCAATCCAAATATATACTGACGACTTATAATCCCAAGCCAGTCCGGGTTAATAAACACTGTATAATTTATCATCATACTTGGCAACTTATAGTCGAAAGCCAGGCCGGGTTAATAAACGCCGGTGATTTATAATCATGATTTATTCAACCTATTTCTGTGACATTGAATCACATCATTGGTTCACCAATGTGTTGTAGTAAGGGTGATAATCCCAATCTTGAGTATTGATAAATCCTTCCATATTGTGCCGGTTTATGATAAAACCGTACCGGGTTGTGATAAACACCGGATTAACCATACATAATACTGGTGACTTGTAGTCAAACCAGACCGGTTTAAGAAACACCGGATTATAAGTGATCATGTACTGACAACTTGTAGTTGAAAGCCGAGCCGGGTTAATGAACGCCGGTTTATCAAAAACATTATAAGTCTCATGAAAGGAGAAAAAACTTGGCAAATAAAAGCATATGAAAACTTGTAGTCGAGGCTTTTCACTGGCTGCCAGGCCCCAAATTCGAGGCTTTTCATGGGCTGCCAGGCCACTGAGTTAAACCATTTTACAAAGCCTTTTAAGATGGACCTCAATCCTTAACCAACCGTCGTTTTAACTTTGACAAGTTCAGGGTCTATGAGATTGACTTGTCAAAAGTTCGGCGGGTCATACCAGGTTTACCTGGATGGAGTATCTTACTTAAAAAGGCAGGCTAACCCGGGGTTTTAGGTGTATACACCAGGCTTCCAAGCCATGGCTTGATAGCCTATTACAAGTGTAGATTCTTTGTTCATTGCGAAGCAAGGAATCCCCAAGCAATATTTTGAGATGTGCTCAGTGGGTGCCTATGTTTGAGTTGTGCTTTTGCAACACTCTCTTTGGCCCCTAAGTGATTTTCTTTTGGCTTTTAGCCAATCAAGAGGTGTAGCTATGGTTCGAATACGACCAAGCCCCCAAGTGATTTTTTATATAAGGCTTTACAGGCTGAATCAAGGGTAAATATAACTCCGCTTATAAACAGAAGCCTCCACGTGATCAATAACATGATAAGCCAATAAGGCAGGATACCCATGTTTGAACCGCGCATCATGGCAGCAGGTCCTCTTCGGCAACCTTTAACTTTTTGCAAGAGATAAATTCTTCTTGAACTGGGATTTTGAACCGAATATTGAGAGCTTCAAAGCTTGTGGGAGACATCTTTCCCTTGAACTGGATTTTAAACCGGAATCTTCATTTTCAGCCGGAAATTTTCTGACGGCCTTTAAACTTGAACTTGCGAGAAGTTAATTCCTTTTTGGACCGGACATTTTTAAACCAGATTTGAGAGCTTCAGAGCTTTGTGGGAGAACAGAATTCCCTTGAACCAGATTGTAAACCGGATATTTGAGAGCTTCAGTGAGACTGACTTCCCTTGAGCCGGATTTTAAACCGGAATCCTTTCTGATGACCCGGAACTTCTTCATCGAGCCGGGATTTTGTAACTGTCATATACTTTCTAAGTCGGAAATTTTCTGACGGCCTTTAAATTTTCATCAATATAACAGTAGCCTCCGGGACCGGGTTATCTTTCCCTCCATCGTCCTAGGGTTCTTAAATTTGCTGAAACTGGCAAGATTTGCTGAGTCATGTCATCGTAGCCCCCGAGTCTCAAAGGTGACTCGAGGAGTTGGCTTGAGACTCTCCATATTTGACCGTGATATAAACCAGCATAACTTGTATATCATTGGTGTTGATAGCACGGTGTGAATCCACAGAAGGTTGAGGTGACTGCGGCGGGTTTATAAATGATCCCGTATGAGCCATGTCAGCAACTCAGCCAATGGTTCCTTCCAACTGGCTCCTTGAAGTTTAACCAAACTGTAGTGGCGGCGACTTGTGTGCCTGTCCATTGAGCCATCCAGTGCAGATGGCGGTTGATAGTATATGATAATTTGCCTCCATTTTGTTGAAATAAAACTGGGCTACCCAAGCTGTGACTTGCTCAAACAGCTCATGCAGACAGGTGCGGCCCGGTGTGTTGATGTAGACCAGGCCACGAGAGACGGACGACAAAGACGACCGCGGCTTCAGAGGCGGCACAGACAGATGAGTCGACCACGGCGTTGTAAGCCGGCGCGGGCGGGAGAATCGGCCGCGGGGGCGGACAATAAATCAATCGCGTGTGCTGATATAGCGGGGGTGGCAACCTACGCAGGATGAGCGCTAGTGCAAAAATAATATTTGCACACGCCCTTTCGCAACACCTTTTTGTAAGGAATAATGGTCCTGCGAAAAAATATCACAGACCAGAGTAACTATTCTCAAATGATTTAATATGTGCTGATAAAATACATAGAAAGGATAGCACCTGATATTTTCTGTTGGACGGACGAGTTAGCCGCGGCGTTGTAAGCCAGTGCGGACGGGTGAGTCGGCAGCGGTGTTGGAAAAAATGTCACAGACACGGGTGAGCCGGCCATGGGCACGGACGACGAGTCTGTCCCGTGTGTTGATGAAGCGGGGGGCGGCGACTTGCTCACGTACCCGTCCAGCAGTATGACACGGACAAGCCCTAGTGCAATAGCAACGGAGGCGAGTCCAAGCTGGCGGGGTGATGGCTGAAGAACCGGGCACGAGCCAGGTCGTTGGTAGATTCACCTGAAGAACTTGAGTGATTTTTGGCGCATGCATCTCTTCTTGATCCTTCCCATTCCGTTTTTGGTTTCAATGAGGTAGCAGACTGCACCCAGCCTGACAGTAGCAGGAGCAGTAATTTTTCCTTTCTTCGATCCACACGCTATTTTTTAACCCGGTCCTTGTTGATTTTGGCTTTTGCACGGACAGGCCAGAGGCCATGCTGTAGTAAGAAATCTCGTGTTGTGCTCCGGTTATCAGCTGTAGTTTGGAGTTTTCCCACGCGCTGCTTGTTTTCCAGTGGATGAGTAACGAATTTGCAGTATTCCTCCATGCACCTGGAACTTTTGATTCAGTGGGGTCAGCTCTGGACCGATGTGACTCCATGCAGGACGGCTGCTGCAATGACTATAATGATGCTCCTTTAGTACATTGCTTTTTGTGTCTCTATGCGGTGGCCTGTGCTGGTCTGGGCCTAGCGATAAATCACCTAAAAGCTTTTTCTAGTGGATTCCCGTGGAAAAACAAGTACTGCCTCAGGTAAAAAATTTCGTAACCACACGCACTGCGTTCTGTCTCCGAGTTGATCTGATATGACTGCTTGTTTGTATGAGGAAAGAACGCCTAGAATCAAATTCCTGTCCGACTCGGCCACTCTCGGCTGGCGGATTATTGATGGCCGCGTCTGTCATCCAAGTCAACCATTGGTCTCGACGAAAATGATCTGCTGGTCGTATACGGTGGCGCAGAGACGCGCAGCCCTAACTCTCCTTGAACTTAAACCTTGCACTATCTGCTCCAAAGTCTAATTATGATTCTGATCACCCAACGACAAATTTTGCCAGCGCTTTTTTATCTGATCAACCACGAGCTTCTCGATCCCTGGGAGAAATCCCTCCAAGAACTCAACACCACCGTGTGCAGGCCCCACGGTGGGCACCAACTATCGTGGAATTGTCCCGGCAGATGTCCTAGTGTGAGGACTTAGTCATGAGGCCAATGCATCTATGCGGTAGCTTGAGAGGGGTTGAACAGAATCGAGAGACGCAACATAAGACAAGGATTTAGATAGCTTCGGGCCCCGGGAAACATCATCCGGTAACAACCCTACATGCTGTTTGTGGCTAGGTCTCATTATCATGACCAGAGAGCCGCCGGTAAGCCGGCTCTTTGTGTGTAGCCCTAGAGATTGTTTCTTCTTGCTTGTCCCTCTTTTGGGAGCCCTGCCCCTCCTTATATAAGTTGAAGGGGCGGGTTACATGTGGAGTCCTATTAGGATTAGGATTAGTCTATCTTCTAATACAAACCGAATACAAGTCCAGGTCTTAACTCCTTGTAAGGTAAATATTCTTCCCGCCTTTCCTCTTAAACCGGCCCACCATTAACATAAATCGGCCTTCTAGGCCTTGGGCCTTGTCATCCGTACACCTCCCGCCGGGTTACCAGTGAACCATAATGTTCGGGCAGGTTGCTTGTAAACCGTCTGGTCAGGGCGGGTCCCTAGTGAATCGCCAAGTGTTAACCGGGTCTCAAGTAAACTGCCAAGCCCGTCCGGTTCATATTTCCGGCCGGTTCATACCGCGGGGTATATCCCCGACACGTGCCCTACGCTTCGAAGGACTAACTAGAATCCATTCATCATTGCATTCAATTTGCCAAGATCGAAACTCCTTAGTCCAATCTGGTCCTCCATGACCCCAAAGATGAAAATGACACTTGAATTGAGGGAAAACATGGTTGCGTTGATGCAAGATGAAAAAACCAACCTCTTTGCATGAGACATGAAAGGAGAAAACGCGATCACGTAAACATGATACCTTCAATGAAGAACAATATCCACCGATCGCCACCTCAAGAGCTAGGGCAACATTCTCCTCGGTCAGTTGAAAATTATGCCTTGCAAAAGAAACCACCATGATGAAATGACCAGAGCCATCATTGGGGTGCACCGTGCGCCTCATGGATCGCCAGATCTCTTGCATGAGACCCATCCCATGAGAAAAGTCAAAACCAAGAGCAATGGAAGCCTGAACCGCCATGGAGATGAAACCCCAAGGGGGTAAACCAGAGCGCCGGAGAGAATGGTTGGGTTGGATGGTGATTTCCACGGTTGGAGGTGGAGATCACCGGAGGGTGGCGGCTAGGGTTACAGTGGGGTGGGAGGGGTGGAGCTCTCCATCCAGGGGTTACAAGAGTTCATCATTCTCCCTCTTGTATTGTTGTGTGCCAGCCAGCGTGCTTTGCTATGATTTTCGACCAGTAATCCCTTTGTGCAGTCACTTGCTCTTGTTGTGAGTTGCTATTGATTTGGGTGAGTGATGATCCTATTTTGTGCCCATTGTATTCAAATACAAATATTTTTATTTGTGCACAAATCATGGGGAACTTCTCTAGTTTCTTTAGAACACTCCTTTGCCCATATCATAATATCTTATTCATGTGGCTCGTAGGAGCATTGGTCGAGTTAGTTCAATTGGTATATTTTGATAGCTTGGTTCAATTGGTATCTTTTGATTGCATGATTGCTTGTTTCTCTCGTTGTTACGTCTTTGTGGCATATCATCCTTTTGCAATCTTCGATCCTCAATATAGTTTGTCTTCCTCCAAGTATTTATCTTCGGATATGTGTTTTGCATTCCACTCATTTTGAGAAATGCACAATTTATGGAGGAACACATTTTATATTGATCTTCTTGCTTTTCACCCATTTTGGCAATCGATGCCAATGGGGGAGAAGTTTCAGAGAGTTTTGTCTCTTGATTTGGTTTTGTTCCTAAGCATTTGCATCTCATATGCATGCATTATTAGTTGTTGCATTGCGTGGTGATGCATAATTCGTTGTATAAACTCTCTTGAAAGTGATTGTCATCAATTACCAAAATGGGGGAGATTTTAAGAACATGCGGTGGCCCCATGTTTGGTTTTGGTAATTGATGACAAATCTCTATGGAATAATGGTTGCCTTGAGTTATATTTGAAGGGTTTGTCCATAGGCTTTTCTTGGAGTCCATGTGTTGGTTTCAAGGAGAGTTTGTGTCGACCAAGGTGCTATTCAAGGAATTATCTAAAGATTAGTCATCTGCGAGGTTGCTCAAGACTAAGTCAAAGAGTGAATCAAGGTGATCAACACACAAAGCGTAGAAGATGTACCGAGAGGGATCAAGCGATCCGATGGTATGGTAAGCATTGTCAATTACACTTTGTGTACTAACCCATGGTCTTTGTGAGAGTTCTATGTGGGGTTAGGTTATCTCCATGGGCTTGTCAAGAGGAAGATCACATACAACCCATGGAGGATGACATCAAATCAAGGTTGTGGTGTGCAAGTTCAAGTGATGCATCACGAAGAGATCAAGTGCTTGAAGCTTACCGTCCATTGTGGTGACAATGGACTTGTGAAGATGTGCCAAAGAGTGGCTCACCAATAGTGGAGTATGGGGGAGCAATCTACTAGTCTTCACCGAGCCAACCCAATCAAGAAAGGTGGTCCAACTTGAGGAAGTCAAGATCGTCTACATCTAGCTCAAGTGGACTTTGTGCAAGGCAAAGGTTTGCCCTTGATAGGTTCTCTATTTTACCGGTCTCATGGTGGTAGTTTGGAGACCGGGTTATAGGATCGGTTGCCATACTAAAAGGGGGGCTCTCAGGTGAGTAGCTTGATCGTATCGTTCGTAGAGAGCTCAAACCATTGCATGTTTGCATCATATTTCTTGGTTCTTGCTTTTTTCTACTTGTGAGATTTGGAGCTTATGGTCATCTTCTTGACAAGCTTGAGTTCATCAAAAACGGAGTTCACATGCTTCTTCTATTTGCGTTTTCGGTGTTGGAGGTTTTATCGGTCTCTTTCGAGGAAGGGTTCTCACCATTTTCTTATGGGCCTTTTCTCATTTGCTTCTTATTGTTATTTCTATCAAGATAGTGTTAGCCCATGTCGTTATCTTTCCAACAAACTTGGTTTCGTTGAACTCAGAGTCTGTTTGCAGAAGTTGTGTCGGTTTTGGTGTCCTCAATAAGGCTGCAGCGGTACTACCGCTCATGGGAGCGGTACTACCGCTTGGAGGGGATGTAATTTTTTTCTTCCACGGCTACTTCTGTGGCTACTTCCGCTCTGGACCAAAAACTCGTCATAAGTCCAGCGGTGGTAGGCATGGATGTATTTTTTTAGTACCGCTCCCAAGCAGTAGTACCACTACCCTTAGCGGTAGTACCGCTACCCATGGCGGTAGTATGATATGTCTCCAACGTATCTATAATTTTTTATTGTTCCATGCTATATTATATTCTATTTTGGATGATTAATGGGCTTTATTATACACTTTTATATTATTTTTGGGACTAACCTATTAACCGGAGGCCCAGCCCAAATTGCTGTTTTTTTGCCTATTTCAGTGTTTCGAAGGAAAAGGATTTCAAACGGAGTCCAAACGGAATGAAACCTTCGGGAACGTGATTTTCGGAACAAATGTGATCCAGAGGACTTGGAGTCTACGTAAAGCAATCAACAAGGAGAGCACGAGGTAGGGGGCGAGCCCACCTCCCCCAGGCGTGCCCTCCACCCTTGTGGGGCCCACGTTCCTCCACCGACATACTTCTTCCTCCTATATATACCCATACACCCTGGAAACATCATATACGGAGCCAAAACCCTAATTCCACCGCCGCAACCTTCTGTACCCGTGAGATCCCATCTAGGGGCCTTTTCCGGCATCCTGCTGGAGGGGGCATTGATCATGGAGGGCTTCTACATCAACACCAGAGCCTCTCCGATGATGTGTGAGTAGTTTACCTCAGACCTTCGGGTCCATAGTTATTAGCTAGACGGCTTCTTCTCTCTCTTTGGATCTCAATACAAAGTTCTCCTCGATTCTCTTGGAGATCTATTTGATGTAATTCTTCTTTTGTAGTGTGTTTGTCGAGACCAATGAATTGTGGGTTTATGATCAAGTTTATCTATGAACAATATTTGAATCTCCTCTGAATTCTTTTAGGTATGATTGGTTATCTTTGCAAGTCTCTTCGAATTATCAGTTTGGTTTGTCCTACTAGATTGATCTTTCTTGCAATGGGAGAAGTGCTTAGCTTTGGGTTCAATATTGCGGTGTCCTTTCCCAGTGACAGCAGGGGCAGCAAGGCACGTATTGTATTGTTGCCATCGAGGATAAAAAGATGGGGTTTATATCATATTGCATGAGTTTATCCCTCTACATCATGTCATCTTTCTTAAAGCATTACTCTGTTCTTTTGAACTTAATACTCTAGATGCATGCTGGATAGCGGTCGATGTGTGGAGTAATAGTAGTTGATGCAGAATCGTTTCAGTCTACTTGTCACGGACGTGATGCCTATATACATGATCATACCTAGATATTCTCATAACTATGCTCAATTTTATCAATTGCTCGACAGTAATTTGTTCACCCACCGTAATACTTATGCTCTTGAGAGAAGCCACTAGTGAAACCTATGGCCCCCGGGTCTATTCTCCATCATATTAATCTTCCAACACTTAGCTATTTTTATTGCCGTTTATTTTTACTTTGCATCTTTATTTCTCTTTATCATAAAAATACCAAAAATATTATCTTATCATATCTATCAGATCTCACTCTCGTAAGTGACCGTGAAGGGATTGACAACCCCTTTATCGCGTTGGTTGCGAGGTTCTTATTTGTTTGTGTAGGTGCGTGGGACTCGAGCATGGCCTCCTACTGGATTGATACCTTGGTTCTCAAAAACTGAGGGAAATACTTACGCTACTTTACTGCATCACCCTTTCCTCTTCAAGGGAAAACCAACGCAGTGCTCAAGAGGTAGCAAGAAGGATTTCTGGCGCCGTAGCCGGGGAGGCTCACACCAAGTCAAGTCAAGATTTTATTTCCCGTCAACGAGCCATTTCTGGTGCCGTTGCCGGGGAGTCTACGCACAAGTCAAGACATACCAAGTACCGATCACAAACTCTTATCCCTCGCATTACATTATTTGCCATTTGCCTCTCGTTTTCCTCTCCCCCACTTCACCTTTGCCGTTTTATTCGCCCTTCCTCCGTTCAATCTTGTGTTACCATGTGCCTTCTTTTTGCTTGCATCTACGCTTGCTAAGAGTTTATGGATCCTCATCCACTTGCTAATCTCTTTAAGAGATCCAATTATGATGAACCTATTGCTAGTGAGTTGAGTGCACTAGATTATCTGTATGAGGTTTTGCTTGAAATTCGTGAATCTGAAAATTGTTATGAAGTGCTTTATGAAGTGATTCATGATAGATCTTTGAATAAAAAGCATGATTGCAATGATGCTATTATAAATTCTATTAATGTCAATTGTGCTAATAATATGCAAAACCCTAAGCTTGGGGATGCTAGTTTTGCTATGTCTGTTACTTATTGCAATAATCATGATTGGGGTGATTCTTCTTATGATCTTAAAAATTTATTTAAGCCCCATGATGAATATGAGATTGATAATAATGTTTGCAATAGTATTAAAAGTGGGTTTGAAAGAGTGTCAACATTGGATCCCCCATATTTGGATTTTGATCAATCTTATGAAGTTTTTGATAAAAGTGGGTTTGGAGAGGTCATGACTTTAGCTTATGATAATCCCACTATTTTGGAAGAGTATCAACTTCGCATGCATGTGGATCGTGTTGAGAATATGTTATGTGATAGATATATTTTTTAATTTGCTTATGATCCTACATGTAATTACTATGAGAGAGGAAAATATGGTTGTAGAAATTTTCATGTTACAAATTTACCTCTCATTATGAGGAGATTGCTATTGTTCCTTTCTTCTTCCTTGCATATGCTAGTTTTTGCTTGCCTTGCAAATTTGTTTGCTTATAATATTCCTATGCATAGGAAGTATGTTAGACTTAGATGTGTTTGTCACGTGTTTTATGATGCTCTCTTTGCGCTTCAATTCTCGTCTTTCATGTGAGCATCATTAAAATTATCAATGCCTAGCTAAGGGCGTTAAACGATAGCGCTTGTTGGGAGGAAACCCAATTTTATTTTTAGTTTTTTTATTTTTGCTTCCGTTTAGTAATAAATCTTTGATCTTGCCCTGGTTAGATTTGTTTTTGTGTTTTAATTAGTGTTTGTGCCAAGTGAAACCTATAGGATCTTCTTGGATGATAGTTATTTGATCTTGCTGAAAATTACAGAAACTTTCTGTTCACGAAAACAGTTGTTAAAAATCACCAGAACATGATAAAATACTGATTCCAATTGCAGTAGATCAATAAACAAATTATTTAGGTCGTCCTATTTTGGTAGAATTTTTGGAGTTCCAGAAGTTTGCGTTAGTTACAGATTACTACAGACTGTTCTGTTTTTGACAGATTCTGTTTTTCGTGTGTTGTTTGCTTATTTTGATGAATCTATGGCTAGTAAAATAGTTTGTAAACCATAGAAAAGTTGGAATACAGTAAGTTTAACACCAATACAAATAAATAATGAGTTCAATACAGTACCTTGAAGTGGTGTTTTGTTTTCTTTCTCTAACAGAGCTCACGAGATTTTCTGTTGAGTTTTGTGTTGTGAAGTTTTCAAGTTTTGGGTAAAGATTTGATGGATTATGGAACAAGGAGTGGCAATAGCCTAAGCTTGGGGATGCCCATGGCACCTCAAGATAATCTAAGGACACCAAAAAGCCAAATCTTGGGGATTCCCCGGAAGGCATCCCCTCTTTCGTCTTCGTCCATCGGTAACTTTACTTGGAGCTATATTTTTATTCACCACATGATATGTGTTTTGCTTGGAGCGTCTTGTATAATTTGAGTCCTTGCTTTTTAGTTTACCACAATCATATTTTCTGTACACATCTTTTGAGAGAGACACACATGATTCGGAATTTATTAGAATACTCTATGTGCTTCACTTATATCTTTTAGAGCACGGTGGTGAATTTGTTTTATAGAAACTATTGTTCTCTCATGCTTCACTTATATTATTTTGAGAGTCCTACAAAACAGCATGGTAATTTGCTTAAATTGAGAAATTAGTCCTAATATGTTAGGTATTCAAAATTAGTAAAAACTTTCTTATGAGTGTGTTGAATACTAAGAAAAGTTTGATGCTTGATGATTGTTTTGAGATATGGAGGTAGTGATATTAAAGTTGTGCTAGTTGAGTAGTTGTGAATTTGAGAAATACTTGTGTTGAAGTTTGCAAGTCCAGTAGCATGCACGTATGGCAAACTTTGTGTAACAAATTTGAAACATGAGGTGTTCTTTGATTGTCCTCCTTATGAGTGGCGGTCGGGGACGAGCGATGGTCTTTTCCTACCAATCTATCCCCCTAGGAGCATGCGTGTAGTGCTTGGTTTTGATGACTTGTAGATTTTTGCAATAAGTATGTGAGTTCTTTATGACTAATGTTGAGTCCATGGATTATACGCACTCTTACCCTTCCATCATTGCTAGCCTCTTCGGTACCGTGCATTGCCCTTTCTCACCTTGAGAGTTGGTGCAAACTTCGCCGGTGCATCCAAACCCCGTGATACGATACGCTCTATCACACATAAACCTCCTTATATCTTCCTCAAAACAGCCACCATACCTACCTATTATGGCATTTCCATAGCCATTCCGAGATATATTGCCATGCAACTTTCCACCATTCCGTTTATCATGACACGTTCATCATTGTCATATTGCCTTGCATGATCATGTAGTTGACATCGTATTTGTGGCAAAGCCACCATGCATATTATCATACATGTCACTCTTGATTCATTGCCCATCCCGGTACACCGCCGGAGGCATTCATGTAGTGTCATACTTTGTTCTAGTATCGAGTTGTAATCATTGAGTTGTAAATAAATAGAAGTGTGATGATCATCATTCATAGAGCATTGTCCCCCAAAAAAAGAGAAAGGCCAAAAGAAAAAAAAGAAAGGCCCAAAAAAAAGAAAGAAAATAAAATAAAAAGGGGCAATGCTACTATCTTTTCCATACTTGTGCTTCAAAGTAGCACCATGACCCTTATGATAGATAGTCTCTTGTTTTGTCACTTCCATATACTAGTGGTAATTTTTCGTTATAGAACTTGGCTTGTATATTCCAACAATGGGCTTCCTCAAATGCCTTATATTCCAACAATGGGCTTCCTTAAATGCCCTAGGTCTTCGTGAGCAAGCAAGTTGGATGCACACCCACTTAGTTTCTTTTGTTGAGCTTTCATACATTTATAGCTCTAGTGCATCCGTTGCATGGCAATCCCTACTCCTCACATTAACATCAATTGATGGGCATCTCCATAGCCCGTTGATTAGCCGCGTTGATGTGAGACTTTCTCCTTTTTTTGTCTTCTCCACATAACCCCCATCATTATATTCTATTCCGCCCATAGTGCTATATCCATGGCTCACGCTCATGTACTGCGTGAAAGTTGAAAAAAGTTTGAGATTACTAAAATATGAAACAATTGCTTGGCTTGTCATCGGGGTTGTGCATGATGAGAGCATTCTTGTGTGATGAAAATGGAGCATGACCAAACTATATGGATTTGTAGGGATGAACTTTCTTTGGCCATGTTATTTTGAGAAGAGATAATTGCTTAGTTAGTATGCTTGAAGTATTATTACTTTTATGTCAATATTAAACTTTTATCTTGAATCTTTCGGATCTGAATATTCATACCACAATTAAGAGGGTTACATTGAAAATTATGCTAAGTAGCATTCCACATCAAAAATTCTGTTTTTATCATTTACCTACTCGAGGACGAGCAGGAATTAAGCTTGGGGATGCTTGATACGTCTCCAACGTATCTATAATTTTTTATTGTTCCATGCTATATTATATTCTGTTTTGGATGATTAATGGGCTTTATTATACACTTTTATATTATTTTTGGGACTAACCAATTAACCGGAGGCCCAGCCCAAATTGCTGTTTTTTGCCTATTTCAGTGTTTCGAAGGAAAAGGATATCAAATGGAGTCCAAACGGAATGAAACCTTCGGGAACGTGATTTTTGAAACAAACGTGATCCAGAGGACTTGGAGTCTACGTAAAGCAATCAACGAGGAGAGCACGAGGTAGGGGCACGCCCACCTCCCCCAGGCGCGCCCTCCACCCTTGTGGGGCCCACGTTGCTCCACCGACGTACTTCTTCCTCCTATATATACCCATACACCCTGGAAACATCATATACGGAGCCAAAACCCTAATTCCACCGCCGCAACCTTCTGTACCCGTGAGATCCCATCTTGGGGCCTTTTCCGGCATCCTGCCGGAGGGGGCATTGATCATGGAGGGCTTCTACATCAACACCATAGCCTCTCCGATGATGTGTGAGTAGTTTACCTCAGACCTTCGGGTCCATAGTTATTAGCTATATGGCTTCTTCTCTCTCTTTGGATCTCAATACAAAGTTCTCCTCGATTCTCTTGGAGATCTATTTGATGTAATTCTTCTTTTGCGGTGTGTTTGTCGAGACCGATGAATTGTGGGTTTATGATCAAGTTTATCTATGGACAATATTTGAATCTCCTCTGAATTCTTTTATGTATGATTGGTTATCTTTGCAAGTCTCTTCAAATTATCAGTTCGGTTTGGCCTACTAGATTGATCTTTATTGCAATGGGAGAAGTGCTTAGCTTTGGGTTCAGCAAGGCACGTATTGTATTGTTGCCATCGAGGATAAAAAGATGGGGCTTATATCATATTGCATGAGTTTATCCCTCTACATCATGTCATCTTGCTTAAAGCATTACTCTGTTCTTTTGAACTTAATACTCTAGATGCATGCTGGATAGTGGTCGATATGTGGAGTAATAGTAGTAGATGTAGAATCATTTCGGTCTACTTGTCGCGGACGTGATGCCTATATACATGATCATACCTCAATATTCTCATAACTATGCTCAATTCTATCAATTGCTCGACAGTAATTTGTTCACCCACCGTAATACTTATGCTCTTGAGAGAAGCCACTAGTGAAACCTATGGCCCCCGGGTCTATTCTCCATCATATTAATCTTCCAACACTTAGCTATTTTTATTGCCGTTTATTTTTACTTTGCATCTTTATTTCTCTTTATCATAAAAATACCAAAAATATTATCTTATCATATCTATCAGATCTCACTCTCGTAAGTGACCGTGAACGGATTGACAACCCCTTTATCGTGTTGGTTGCGAGGTTCTTATTTTTTGTGTAGGTGCGTGGGACTCGTGTGTTGCCTCCTACTGGATTGATACCTTGGTTCTCAAAAACTGAGGGAAATACTTACGCTACTTTACTGCATCACCCTTTCCTCTTCAAGGGAAAACCAACGCAGTGCTCAAGAGGTAGCATAGTACCGTGAGGACAAGTGGTAGTACCACTCCAACGGTTCTACTGGCCTTTTGCCTCCTCGCTGTTGTTTTTCAGAGGGCTTCCTCCGCCCTAGCGGTAGTACCACTCTGTGCGGGCTGTGAGCATAACGGTTGGATTTTTCTCCACCTATAAAAGGGGGTCTTCTTCCCCAATGAACCTTATCCTTTGAGCTCGTGTTCGTCCCCCATTATTAACCTTCTTCGAGCTTGCTATCTCTCAATCCCTCCATGGATTCTTGCTAGTTTTTCAGCGAAAAGAGAGAGGAGATCTAGATCCACATTTCCACCAATCACTTTCTCCTCTATGTGAGGGGAACCCCTTGGATCTAAATCTTAGAGTTCTTGGTGTTCTCCTTCTTGTTCTTCCTCTCATTTTCCTCCCTAGCATTAGTTGCTTTGGTGGGATTTGGGAGAGAAGGACTTGGGCACTCCATGTGCCCTTGCCATTGCATTTGGTGCATCGGTTTGAGTTCTCCATGGTGATACGTGTTAGTTACAAGTTGAGAAGCTTATTACTCTTGGGTGCTTTGTACCCTTGAGCTTGTTCCTCTTGGGTGCTTGGGCATCCTAGACGGTTGGTGGTGTTCGGAGCTCAATCATTGTGGTGTAAAGCTCCGGGCAAGCGTCGGGGTTTCCAATTAGGTTGTGGAGATCACCCCGAGCAATTTGACGGGTTTCGGTGACCGCCCCCAAGGGTTGACAAAGTGTACGGGTTCGGTGGCTGCCCTCAAGAGTTGCCATTTGTACGGGTTCGGTGACCGCCCTCAAGGGTCCCTTAATGTAATCACGGCATCTTGCATTGTACGAGGGCGTGAGGAGATTACGGTGGCCCTAGTGGCTTCTTGTGGAGCATTATGCCTCCACACCGCTCCAAACAGAGATTAGCATCCGCAAGGGTGTGAACTTCGGGATACATCATCGTCTCTGCGTGCCTCAGTTTTCTCTTACCCGAGCCCTTTACTTATGCACTTTACTTTGCGATAGCCATATTGTTTCTTGTCATATATCTTGCTATCACCTAGTTGTTTATCTTGCTTAGCATAAGTTGTTGGTGCACATAGGTGAGCCTAGTCATTTTAGGTTTTGTGCTTGACAAATTAACCGCTAGTTTTATTCCGCATTTGTTCAAGCCTAAACTATAATTATTTTAAAGCGCCTATTCACCCCCTCTAGGCGACATCCACGATCTTTCAGTCCTGTTCATCCAACCCCCCCCCACCAGGAACTGTTCATCCAACCCCCCAACAAAGCTCACCATTCATCAAGAGGCAGCAGGTTCGATCGGCTTCAGTTAGCAGCAGTAGCGAAGGAATCACTCGATCGGGTTCAGTTAACAGCCAGATCGATCGATCGCTCGGGTTTAGTAACACGTAGCCTGTAGTCCAATCGCTTGGGTTCAGTAGGCGAACGCCTCGTTCGGGTTCAGTTAGAGCCCAACACCTCGCACCCACACGCGTACATGTACGAGAGAAACGCGCATCGCTCGGCCCCCGACCACCCACCGTAACCGGGAACTCCCGATATTTTCCTCGTCCTCGCTTCTACCACGGTTTTTTCCGTCATGGACGGCCCAAAGAATGTCATGCAGCTGCGTCTCCGGCCCGCCCAGGACGAAAAGCCCATTTTCTATCATGTTTTTTTGTCATAGAAGTAGGAGCCCACCACATCTATGATGATACCGGGTTTTGTCACAATTATCGTCATAGAAGTGTCATAAGCATGACAGAAAAAAATTCGTTCGCCCCAAAATGTCATGGATGTGTATTTTTTTGTAGTGTTTCTGTTGTGCCGTGGTTTCCCATTTCCGTCCCGGACTTTCGAGGTGTCGGGATCTTCTGGGTTGCTGCTTCTACGAGCCAACCAACTATATTCCCCGCGCAAAAGCGTGATGAGAGAGGTAAGTGCTGACATCGTCTTCGACTTGTCCTGGCCGAGCTGGCGTGCTAGCCATTCGTCTAGGATACTATGCCTAAATGAGGCTATAGCTTCTGCGTCCGGGCAGTCGACGATCTGGTTCTTTTTGGTTAAAAACCGATTCCAAAATTGCCGGGCTGTTGGACCACACGGCTCAGGTCATCGACATCGGGAGGCCGGACATAAGTTCCTTGAAAGTTGGCTCGGAAAGCGTCCTCGAGCTCCTCCTAGCTCCCTATGGAGTTTTCGGGATGTTTAGCCAATGCATGGCTAGTCCCTTGAGCTTTAATGGCAAGTATTTTATGGCGTGGAGGTCGTCCCCTCGAGCCATATGAATGTCGAGAAGAAAGTCTCTGATCCACACGGCCGGGTCTGTAGTCCCATCGTATTGTTTGATGTTTATGGGTTTAAGCCCTTCGGGGAACTGATGTCGCATTACCTCATCCTTGAAGCACATCGTGTGAGTGGTGCCCCTAACCCGGGCTACGTCACGCCGTAGATCGGCGGTCGTATCGGCCCGGTGCTGCTCCGGAATTCTATCGTTTCGGTCGCACCATTTTTGGTACCCGTCCTGTCTAGTCTGGGCGTACTCTCGAGATCCATAGATGGATCATGTCTGTCCTACTCTAATGGCAAGGTCATGATGGAGATCATATTGGTATTCTGGCTGTGCCGCCTGTTGGGGAACGTAGCAGAAATTCAAAATTTTCTACGCATCACCAAGATCAATCTATGGAGTTTACTAGCAACGAAGGGAAGGGGAGTGCATCTACATACCCTTGTAGATCGCGATGCGGAAGCGTTGCAAGAACGCGGATGAAGGAGTCGTACTCGTAGCGATTCAGATCGCGGTTGATTCCGATCTAAGCGCCGAACCACGGCGCCTCCGCGTTCAACACACGTGCAGCCCGGTGACGTCTCCCACGCCTTGATCCAGCAAGGAGAGAGGGAGAGGTTGGGGAAGACTCCATCCAGCAGCAGCACGACGGTGTGGTGGTGGTGGAGGAGCGTGGCAATCCCGCAGGGCTTCGCCAAGCACCGCGGGAGAGGAGGAGGAGGAAGAGGGGTAGGGCTGCGCCAAAAGAGAGACGTTCTCATGTGTCTTGGGCAGCCCAAACCTCAACTATATATAGGGGGGAAGGGGGCTGCGCCCCCCCTCTAGGGTTCCCACCCCAAGAGGAGGCGGCCAGCCCTAGATCCCATCCAAGGGGGGCGGCCAAGGGGAGGAGAGGGGGGGCGCCACTAGGGTGGGCCTCAAGGCCCATCTGGACCTAGGGTTTGCCCCCTCCCACTCTCCCATGCGCTTGGGCCTTGGTGGGGGGCGCACCAGCCCACCTGGGGCTGGTCCCCTCCCACACTTGGCCCACGCAGCCTTCTAGGGCTGGTGGCCCCACTTGGCCCACGCAGCCTTCTAGGGCTGGTGGCCCCACTTGGTGGACCCCCGGGACCCTCCCGGTGGTCCCGGTACATTACCGATAACACCCGAAACTTTTCCGGTGACCAAAACAGGACTTCCCATATATAAATCTTTACCTCCGGACCATTCCAGAACTCCTCGTGACGTCCGGAATCTCATCCGGGACTCCGAACAACATTCGGTAACCACGTACATACTTTCCCTATAACCCTAGCGTCATCGAACCTTAAGTGTGTAGACCCTACGGGTTCGGGAACCATGCAGACATGACCGAGACGTTCTCCGGTCAATAACCAACAGCGGGATCTGGATACCCATGTTGGCTCCCACATGTTCCACGATGATCTCATCGGATGAACCACGATGTCGGGGATTCAATCAATCCCGTATTCAATTCCCTTTGTCTATCGGTATGTTACTTGCCCGAGATTCGATCGTCGGTATCCCGATACCTTGTTCAATCTCGTTACCGGCAAGTCTCTTTACTCGTTCTGTAACTCACATCATCCCGTGATCAACTCCTTGGTCACATTGTGCACACTATGATGATGTCCTACCGAGTGGGCCCAGAGATACCTCTCCGTTTACACGGAGTGACAAATCCCAGTCTCGATTCGTGCCAACCCAACAGACACCTTCGGAGATACCTGTAGTGCACCTTTATAGCCACCCAGTTACGTTGTGATGTTTGGTACACCCAAAGCATTCCTACGGTATCTGGGAGTTGCACAATCTCATGGTCTAAGGAAATGATACTTGACATTAGAAAAGCTCTGAGCAAACGAACTACACGATCTTGTGCTAGGCTTAGGATTGGGTCTTGTCCATCACATCATTCTCCTAATGATGTGATCCCGTTATCAATGACATCCAATGTCCATGGTCAGGAAACCGTAACCATCTATTGATCAACGAGCTAGTCAACTAGAGGCTTACTAGGGACATGGTGTTGTCTATGTATCCACACATGTATCTGAGTTTCCTATCAATACAATTCTAGCATGGATAATAAACGATTATCATGAACAAGGAAATATAATAATAACCAATTTATTATTGCCTCTAGGGCATATTTCCAACACCGCCTCCTTGCCTTTACAGCAAGGGGGAGCGGGAGGGTATTCGGCCTCTCCAGCTGGCCTGTCCCTTATCCGAGGGGGGCGATCGGGCTGGTCTGCCTGTGTATATCTTGGTGGTGCGGGTGCAAGGGCCTCATCGTTGAATTATGGCAGCAGCTTCCACTTTGGGTAGCTTTTGGTTTGGTAGCCGTACCCCTCTTTGGCTGCTAGGACTTTTGTCCATCTACCATTGAGGGTGTTTTGCTCGACCTTCAGCTGTTGCTGCTTCTTCGTCAAGCTTTGCACGGTGGCTATGAGTTGTTGTTTGAACTGCTCTTGGTCTAATGGATCCTCCGGAACGATGAAATCTTCGGCTCTGAGGCTGACCTCCTCTTCGGAGAGAGGCATGTAGTTGCTATCTTCGGAGTCATTGAGGTCCTCGGGATCGAACTGCTCCTCATGTTGTTCCGAATTATCTGGCTGCTATTCGACGGGAGCGGGGTCGCCGAGGTCATGTATATTGTCCTGGGTGTCGTCTTCGCCGGTGCCCGTGTTGCTTTCCCTGCCCCAAAGCCCCCTGGATCGTCGGCGTTGTCTCCGGTGTTTGGGCGACTCGTCGCCAGGCTTGTTACTATCTCTCCTGGGGGTTCCGTCCCCATTATTAGCGCCATCGCCATTGTTCTTTGGGGTGTCCACCATGTAAACATCATAGGTGGAGGTGGACATCCATCGGCCGGTGATGGGAGGGGTGGTGTCAGCATGGGCCATGGCTTCGCTGTCGTCGTCCATGTCGTCGGCCTCCTTAGAGGCATAGTCCAACATGTCGGTTAAGTCCTCGATAGTGGCTACTAAGTGGGTGGTGGGTAGGGCGTAAAATTCCCCATATCCCGCCTCGAGGCCCCGCTGAGTGTAGGCCGAGGATGGGCCATTCAAGGCGGTCATCATCTGGATCCGATCAAGTGCCTCGTTTAACAGGGCGAGGCTGGCCGGATTGGCGTATGAGGTTTCTTTGGAGCTGACCTCCGTTGTGATGGCGAGGTGAGGGGCGAGCCCGGCTAGGGCTGGCTCCTGGTCTTCGAATATCGAATTCACGCCAAGGCTCGAAGCCGGATTTGCGGTAAGGAGGGGGAGCCTGGCTGAGGGTGACTCCCGGTCTTCGAACATCGATCCGGTGTTGAGGCTCGAAGCCAGATCTATGGTGAGAAGAGCGAGTCCAGCCGAGGGTGATTCCCGATCTTCGAACGTAGTGGTTGCATCCGAGCTCGAAGCCGGCCACGAGGTAAGGGCCGATCTAGAAATCAGATCAGGGAGAGGCCCCAAAGTTGATGCTTCGGAGTACGTGGCATCCCAAGTAAGGTTGAGAAGCCAGTGAAGATCAGATCGCCCCGAGCGGCGGCAACGTACTCTAAGTTACCAAACCTGATCTGGTGCTCAGGGGCAAAACTGTCGACCTGATTGGGATAACCGGTCGAGTTGGCATGCAAAACGATGCTGCCGAATGTGAAAAGTTACCCGGGGACGAAGATGTCCCCGGTGTTGATGCCGTCTCCATGGATCAGGCGAGCCATCGATCCTTCGGCGATCCAACAGCGGAACTCTCAATGAAAGCACCAATGTCAGTGTCAAAACCGGCGGATCTTGAGTAGGGGGTCCCGAGCTGTGGGTCTTGGATGAAAGGGGAACAAGGGACGAGGGACACGATGTTTACCCAGGTTCGGGCCCTCTCTAAGAGGTAAAACCCTACGTCCTGCTTGATTATATTGCTTGTGTATATGAGTATTACAGAGTCAATCTACCACGAGATCAGGTGAACTAAACCCTAGACTAGTAGGATGATGGTTGTTGTTCTAGCCTCTATGGATTAAACCCTCTGGTTTATATAGGCACCAGGAGTACTAGGGTTACACATGGTTGGTTACAGCAAGAGGATAAACATGTCAAATCTCCTATCTTGACTTGGAGTACACACCAAGGCACAAAAGGTCTCTTGTCCGGATACGACGCTGTCCAATAGTCCAGCCTTCTAGCAGCTATAGTGCGGCCCAACTGTCTGGCTCATGAGAGATAGGCCGGTAGCCTAAGGACCCCCTAGTCGAGGACTCCCTCGATCTCCGATTTAAAGGCCAGTTCAGGGGCTAGTACGTTGTCTTGGATTGAGGTTCACTCACCACGTCGTCTGTTGGCCAGGTGGGTGATGACCCACAAGTATAGGGGATCAATCGTAGTCCTTTCAATAAGTAAGAGTGTCGAACCCAACGAGGAGAAGAAGGAAATGACAAGTGGTTTTCAGCAAGGCATTCTCTGCCAGCACTGAAATTATAAGTAACGACTAGTTTGATAGCAATATAATTTGTAATGAGCAAGTAACGGTAACGGTAACAAAAGTGCAGCAAGGTAGCCCAATACTCTTGTGGCAAAGGACAGGTCAAAATGGTCTCTGATAAGCAAAACGTTCTTGAGGCTACACAGGAATTTCATCTAGTCACTTTCATCATGTTGGTTTGATTCGTGTTCGCTACTTTGATAATTTGATATGTGGGTGGACCGGTGCTTAGGTGCTGTTCTTACTTGAACAAACCTCCTACTTATGATTAACCCCCTCGCAAGCATCCGCAACTACGAGAAAAGTATTAAGATAAAATATAACCATAGCATTAAACTTTTGGATCCAAATCAGTCTCTTACAAAGTAGCGCATAAACTAGGGTTTAAGCTTCTATCACTCTCGCAACCCATCATCTAATAACTGCTCCACAATGCCTTCCCTTGGGCCCTAATAAGGTGAAGTGCCATGTAGTCGACGTTCACATGACACCACTAAGAGAATCACAACATACATACCATCAAAATATCGAACACACATCAAGTTCACATGATTACTTGCAACAAGATTTCTCCCGTGACCTCAAGAACAAAAGTAACTACTCACAAATGATAATCATGCTCAAGATCATAGGGGTATTAAATAGCATAATGGATCTGAACATATAATCTTTCACCAAATAAACCATATAGTAAACAACTACAAGATGTAATCAACACTACTAGTCACCCACAAGCACCAATCTAAGGTTCCGGTACAAAGATTGAACACAAGAGATGAACTAGGGTTTGAGCGGAGATGGTGCAGTTGAATATGTTGATGGAGATTGCCCTCCCCAAGATGGGAGAGTTGTTCGTGATGATGATGATGATGATGATTTCCCCCTCCGGGAGGGAAGTTCCCCTGGCGGAATCGCTCCGCCGGAGGGCAAAAGTGCTCCTGCCCAAGTTACGCCTCGAGACGGCGGCACTTCATCTCCCGAAAGTCCTCTGCTTATTTTTTTTCTAGGTCAAAATGTCTTATATACCAGAAGAGGGGCACCGGAGGTGGGCCGAGGAGGGCACAACCCACTAGGGCGCGCCTGGGCTCCCTGGCGCGCCCAGGTGGGTTGTGCCCACCTGGTGGGCCCCCTCTGGTAGTTATTTGCTCCAATAATTCTGATATATTCCATAAAAATTCTCCGTGAAGTTTCAGCGCATTTGGAGATGTGCAGAATAGGTGGCCTGATGTAGCTTTTTCAAGTCCAGAATTCCAGCTGCCGGTGTTCTCCCTCTTTGTGTGAACCTTGCCTATTATGAGAGAAAAGGCATTAGAATTACTCCATAAAGCAATATTATGCATAAAAACATCATAAATAATAGTAGGAAAACACGATGCAAAATGGACGTATCAACTCCCCCAAGCTTAGACCTCGCTTGTCCGCAAGCGAAAACGAAAATCGAAAAACATGTCTACATGCTTAGAGAGAGAGGTGTCGATAAAAACAAAATATGGACATAGAAGCATCATGTATATTATTATAATAGCAACAAACTTTAACATAAGACTTTATCATAGAACTTTTATCATATAACTTCTATCATAGACTTCTCATGAACAAGTAACAATTCATCACAACATCGAAGTATAAAGCATAAACTCTATTGAAAACCAACAAATTATGTTCTCAGTCAACTTTGCAACTACAATTCATCATCTTTTCAGGAAGGGTCGTGTATCGGAGCCTTTTTGGCAAGTCCACATACTCAACCATCATATAGTCTTCTATGATTGCTAACACTCACCGCATACACATGAGCAAAAAGTTTCAACCGGACACATAGAAAGATAAGGGCTTATAGCTTCGCCTCCCAACATATTCACCTCAAGGGTGATGTCAACAATAATAACTCATGCCCACTCATATCCAACTGGATATATGTGCCTAGTTCTTTCCTCACCACATGGTGCTTGCCAAAAGAGAAAATAAAAAGGAATAGAGAGAAATACTTTGACTCTTGCATAAAAGTAAATACATAAAAGTAAAAGATAGGCCCTTCGCAGAGGGAACCAGAGGTTGCCATGCACTTTTGTTTGTTTGTATGCTCAATCTCTTAGTGCAATAGAACATCATGTTATATTGCCCCTTATTATAGCAACCTTTATTATGTTGTCTATCGCTTTTATTCTTTGCCATCACAAGTTCGTACAACGCTCAATTTTCTCTTACACTAAATGATCTAACACATTTAGAAGCCATTTTTGTTGCCTTATTGCACCGACAACAACCTACTTGAAGGACCTTGCTCAATCCATAGGTAGGTATGGTGGACTCTCAAAATAAGATTTGGGTTCAGGGTTTTGGATGCACAAGTAGTATCTCTACTTAGTGCGGGATTTTTGGCTAGCAAAGATAGGGGCAAGCACCACATGTTAAAGGATCTATGACAATATAACTTCTATGTGAATATGAACAAACATAAATCATTACGTTGTCTTCCTTGTCCAACGTCAACGATTTTGGCATATAATATTTTGATGGGGGCTCACAATCATAAAAGATGTGAATCTTCTCTTCCCTTATTAATTCTTTCATGAATTGCATCATTGACCAATGCTATGTTTGTAAATCTCCAATAAAATTTTCTACTTATACTCTTCCTTATGTGATGTCATTACTCACCATAAGATTAGAATATGATCTTTTTCATTTATTTCCTTTCTTTTTATCGATCATGAAAGTAAATAAAGCAAAACTCTCTTTATTATGTATCTCGTGCATGATTACAAGGATAGATCACTAAGTAGGCACATGAAAAGAAAGGATCGAACTAAACTTTCATTCAGCTAAAGCAAAAGATAACTAAGGATCGAGCTAAGATAAGTAAAGGCAAAAGATAGTGGAGGTGATACGATACTGGGGCACCTCCCCCAAGCTTGGCACAAGCCATGGGGAGTGCCATACCCGATACTCAAATCTCCTTTGGTGATGAAGAAGGAGGTGGTGGTGATGACATAGAGGGTTTATCCTTCTCTTTCTCCAGCTTACGTTGGACAGTAAAGTTATCCATCCTCAACTCATCGTTCTCCGTCTCAAGCTTTATTATCCTCTTGCATAATGCCTCCATGCTTTCATGCTTGAAATGAGGAGGGACTGGTTCATCTTCATCTTCCTCATCGGAGAACCATATGTAGGGATAGGTGTCCTTGAAGATATTTATTTCTAAAGGCTAATAAGAAACTGGGCACTCCTCCTCGGAATCTTGAGACGACAGATTTTCAAATCTGTTAGAAAACAGTGAGAAAAGAAAACAGAAGATTTCTCCGCGATACGGTGATCAATAGGTCTGAGACGACATATTTTCAGATCTGTTAGAAAACAGCGAGAAAAGAAAACAGAAGATTTCTCCGCGATACGGTGATCAATAGGTTCAGGGGGTAACCCTGGTGGCACAAGACACCAGGGGACGCCCTTCCGGACGGGCGTCCCCTGGTGTCTTGTGCCACCAGGGTTACCCCCTGAACCTATTGATCACTGTATCGCGGAGAAATCTTCTGTTTTCTTTTCTTGCTGTTTTGTAACAGATCTGAAAATATGTCGTTGTCGGATTTCGGGTTCCGGCAAAACCCTTGAGGTTCGAACACTGGGGTGGGCACGAAGATCTCTCCTCCCCCTAGCACTCTCCCTCACCATGATCTCAAGGCTCAGCGTGTCGAACTCGAAGAACAAAGGGACACAAGATTGATACTGGTTTGGGCCACCGATGTGGTGTAATACCCTACTCAAGTGTGGTGTGGTGGATTGCCTCTTGGGCTGAGGAAGAATAGTTATAAGGGAAGGACAGCCTCCTGAGGAGAGGTGCTCTTGTGCTTGGTGAGTTTGTGTGGATGAGGATGATCTGAATGGCCTCTCATTAGTTGCCTCCTACTGTGGTGGCTAGTCCTATTTATAGAGGCCTTGGTCCTCTCCCCAAATACTGGCAGGAAGGCATGCCACAACGACCAAATTTGAAGGGAGACAACTAGTACAAGTTATCCTAACTAAAGGTGGTCTTTGCCTGCCAAAGGCTCTGGTACTGACACTGTCCTGGGCTCCATGGTGACCTCCGTCCTGCCGTCCTGCTGGTCTTGGTCTCGTTGCACTAATATGGAAACCTTTGCCTGATGCCTCGGGACTCCTCGCCTGCGCTTGCCTCTTTAGCACCAAAGAGGAAACGAGGATACTGTGCGCGCTGGCGTCCGCCTGGCCTCGGTCGTCATGGCTTGCGTCACAAAAACCTCGTGAGGTGCCCCTTGCCTTGATCTCTCC
The DNA here is from genome assembly GCF_018294505.1 of Triticum aestivum. Lineage (NCBI taxonomy): Eukaryota > Viridiplantae > Streptophyta > Magnoliopsida > Poales > Poaceae > Triticum > Triticum aestivum. The sequence goes on along the minus strand of NC_057808.1, from coordinate 417,143,856 downwards.
GCCCCTCGCGAGCCAGCCTGGTGAGGCCACCCCCAAGGAGGTCTTGCGTCATCCGCCTCGCGAGGCTCGGCCCCTCGCGAGGGTCTTGAGTGTTTGCTGGTGAAGATGGGCCGTACAGGGCCGCTGGTGGAACCACGCCGTGGGCCGCAGGCAGTGAAGTCTGGGGACCCGTGTTCCCAGGACGCCGACAGTCGTCTCAAGATTCCGAGGAGGAGTGCCCGATTTCTTATCAGCCTTTAGATAGAAATATCTTCAAGGAGACCTATCCCTACATATGGTTCTCCGATGAGGAAGATGTATTTTCCTAATTTTTAATATATACCAAAACTGGCAGAAAATATTTTTGCAGATATTTCGGAGTTCGTTTACTTACTGTATCATGTACCTCCTCTTTTTCACGATTCTGGAGTGTTCCAGAAGGTTTCTTTTATGTGTTCTTCCGGTGTTATTGTTTGCATAATATTGCCTTCAATATTAATGGGCATACCTGAGATATAATATTTTATTCTTTGCCCATTGACAACCTTCGGGTTAGTTCCTACGGCATTATTTATTTGGATAGCTCCAGATCGATAAACCTCCTCGATAACATAAGGTCCTTCCCATTTGGAGAGAAGTTTTCCTGCAAAGAATCTGCAACAGGAGTTGTACAAAAGAACATATTCTCCAACTTTGAACTCACACTTTTGGATTCTTTTATCATGTCATCTTTTAACTTTTTCTTTAAATAATTTGGCATTTTCATAAGCTTGGGTTCTCCATTCATCTAGTGAGCTAATATCAAATAACCTCTTTTCACTGGCAAGTTTGAAATCATAGTGGAGTTCTTTAATTGCCCAATATGCTTTATGTTCTAACTCAAGAGGCAAATGACAAGCTTTTCCATAAACCATTTTATAAGTAGACATACCCATAGGATTTTTACATGTTGTTCTGTAAGCCCAAAGTGCATCGTCTAATTTCTTAGACCAATTTTTCGGGACCTATTGACAATTTTTTGTAAAATTAATTTATTTCTCTATTGCTAAGTTCAACTTGACCACTAGACTGAGGATGATAGGGGGATGCAATTATATGGTTAACATTATACTTAGCAAGCATTTTACGGAAAGCACCATGAATAAAGTGTGAACCACCATCAGTCATTAAATACTAGGGACTCCAAACCTTGGGAAAATAACTTCCTTAAGCATTTTAATAGAGGTGTTGTGATCAACACTACTAGTTGGAATAGCTTCTACCCACTTAGTAACATAATTAACAACAACCAAAATATGTGTATACCCTTTAGAGGAAGGAAAAGGTCCCATATAATCAAAACCCCAAACATCAAATGGTTCAATAGCAAGAGAATAATTCATAGGCATTTCCTGACGCTTACCAATATTACTAATTCTTTTACATTCATCACAAGATAAAACAAAACTTATGGGTATCCTTAAAGAGAGTAGGACAATAAAAACCAGATTGCGATACCTTGTGAGCAGTTCTATCTCCCGCATGATGCCCCCCATAAGCTTCGGAGTGACATTTCTGTAGGATTTGTCCCTGTTCATGCTCAGGTACACAATGTCTAATAATACCATCTACTCCTTCTTTATATAGATGTGGGTCATCCCAAAAGTAATGTCTTAAATCATAGAAGAATTTTTTTCTTTTGTTGGTATGTGAAGCTAGGTGGTATATATTTAGCAACAATGTAATTAGCATAGTCAGCATACCAAGGAGTGTTATGAGAAACATTTATTGCAGCTAATTTCTCATCAGGAAAACTATCATTAATAGGTTGTGGGTAATCAAGAATATTTTCTAACCTAGACAAGTTATCAGCTGCAGGGTTCTCAGCTCCTTTTCTATCAGTGATATGTAAGTCAAATTCTTGTAGCAAGAGAACCCACCTAATGAGTCTAGGTTTAGCATCTTTCTTTTCCATAAGATATTTTATAGCAGCATGATCAGTGTGAACAATCACTTTAGAATCAACAATGTAAGATCTGAATTTATCACAAGCAAACACCACTGCTAAAAATTCTTTTTCAGTAGTAGCATAATTTCTTTGGGCGTTGTCTAGAATTTTACTAGCATAATGAATAACATTTAATTTCTTATCAACTCTTTGTCCTAGAACAACACCAATAGCATAATCACTAGCATCACACATAATTTCAAAAGGCAAGTTCCAATCAGGTGGTTGAACAATAGGTGCAGAAATTAAGGCTTTCTTAAGTGTTTCAAAGGCTTCTACACAATCATCATCAAAAACAAATGGAACATCCTTTTGTAAAAGATTTGTAAGAGGCCTAGAAATTTTAGAGAAGTCTTTAATAAATATCCTATAGAAACCAGCATGACCGAGGAAACTACGAATACCTTTGATATCTTTAGGACATGGCATTTTCTCAATTGCATCAACTTTAGCTTTACCCACCTCAATACCTCGTTCAGAAATTTTATGTCCCAAGACAATACCTTCATTAACCATAAAGTGACACTTATCCCAATTTAAGACAAGATTAGTTTGCTCGCATCTCTGCAAAACTCGATCAAGGTTGCTTAAGCAATCATCAAAAGAAGTTCCGTAAACGGAAAAATCATCCATGAAAACCTCAACAATCTTTTCACAAAAATCAGAGAATATAGTAGTCATACATCTTTGAAAGGTAGCAGGTGCATTGCATAAACCAAAAGGCATACATCTATAAGCATAAGTTCCAAAAGGGCAAGTAAAGGTGATTTTCTCTTGATCAGGTTGTGAAACAAGTATTTGAGAAAAATCAGAATATCCATCGAGAAAACAAAAGTGTGTGTGCTTTGACAATCTTTCTAGCATCTGATCAATAAAAGGCAAGGGGTAATGATCTTTTCTAGTTGCTTTATTTAATTTTCTAAAATCAATTACCATCCTATAGCCAGTGACAATTCTTTGTGGAATAAGTTCATTCTTATCATTAGGAACAACAGTAATACCTCCCTTCTTAGGGACACAATGAATGGGACTTACCCATCTACTATCAGCTATAGGATAGATTATACCTGCTTACAAAAGCTTCAGTATTTCTGTTCTTACCACATCTTTTATTTTAGGATTTAAACATCGTTGGTGATCAACAACGGGTTTAGCATCAGGTTCCATATTAATCTTGTGCTGACAGAGAGTGGGACTAATGCCCTTAATTAAGATCATCAAGAGTATATCCAATAGCAGCTCGGTGCTTCTTCAGAATTTCCAATAATCTTTCTTCTTCATGTTCTGAAAGGTTAGCACTAATAATAATAGGATATATCTTTTTCTCATCAAGATAAGCATATTTCAAAGTGTGTGGCAATTGTTTCAATTCAAACACAGGATCACCTTTAGGTGGAGGAGGACCTCCTAGATTTTCAATAGACAAATTGTGTTTAAGCAGAGGTCGTTGTTCAAAGAAAATTTTATCTATCTCATTTCTTTCATGCATATGCATATCATTTTCATGGTCTAGCAAATATTGTTCTGGTGGATCAGTAGGAGGCACGGCAATAGAAGCAAGACCAATTATTTCATCCTTACTAGGCAATTCTTCCTTATGATTCTTTCTACTAAACTTAGAAAAATTAAACTCATGAGACTCATCACCAAAACTAACACCGACGGTTTGTTTCTCACAATCTATTTTAGCATTAACAGTGTTTAAGAAAGGTCTACCGAAGATAATGGGGCAAAAGTCATCTTGTGGGGAACCAAGAACAAGAAAATCAGTAGGATATTTTATTTTCCCACACAAGACTTCAGCATCTCTAACAATCCCAAGTGGAGTGATGGTGTCTCTATTAGCAAGTTTAATAGTAACATCTATGTCTTCTATTTCAGCGGGTGCTATGTCATCCATAATTTCTTGATATAAGGTAAAAGGAATAGCACTCACACTAGCACCTAAGTCACATAAACCATGATAACAGTGATCTCCTATTTTGACTGAGACAACATGCATGCCAACAACAGGTCTATGTTAATCTTTTTCATTGGGTTTGGCAATTCTAGCAGCTTCATCACAGAAGTAAATAACATGTCCATCTATATTTTCTACCAATAGATCTTTAACCATAGCAACACTAGGTTCTACTTTGTTTTGTTCAGCAAGTTTGGATGCTCTAATATAACTTTTATTGACCACAGTTGAAACCTTAGCATGTTCCTTTATCCTAACAGGGAAAGGTGGTTTTTCAATATAAGCAGTAGGAACAACTGGGTCAACATTGTAAATGATAGTTTCATCTTTAGCTATTACCGGTTACTTAATTTCTTCTTTAATAGGTGGATGATATTTAAACCACTTCTCTTTAGGAAGATCAACATGAGTAGCAAATGATTCACAAAATGTGGCTACTATCTCAGAGTCAAGTCCATATTTAGTGCTAAACTTTTGAAAAGCATTGGTATTCATAAAAGATTTAACACGATCAAACTTAAGCTTAATACCTGACTCTTTACCTTCGTAGAGTTCCCAATCTTCAGAGTTGCGTTTAATTCTTTCTAAAAGATCCCACCTGAATTCAATAGTCTTCTTCATAAAAGAACCAGTACAAGAAGTATCGAGCATGGATTGATCATCACGAGAAAGCCGGGCATAAAAATTATGAATAATAATTTCTCTTTAGAGCTCATGATTGGGGCATGAATATAACATTGACTTAAGCCTCCCCCAAGCTAGAGAGATACTTTCTCGTTCACGAGGCCAAAAATTATATATGTAATTCCGATCGCGATGAACTAGATGCATAGGATAAATATTTGGTGAAATTCTAATTTCAAACGATTCCAATTCCAAGATCCAATATCATCGCATAGCCTATACCATGTCAACGCTTTTACCTTCAAAGATAAAGGGAAAACCTTCTTCTTAGCTTCAACTCCGGGTAAACCTGCAAGCTTAAATAATCCACAAATTTCATCCACATATATCAAGTGCATAATAGGATGTTCGGTTCCATCACCTACATAAGGATTAGCTAGCAGTTGTTCTATCATACCCGAAGGAATTTCATAACCAATATTTTCAGTAGGTGCAGTAGGTTGAGGGGTAACTAATTGTGGTTCCGTTTGAGGTGAAGATACCCCGAACAAACCCCTCAAAGGATTGTTCTCCATAGTAACAAGTGACAATAAATTTCAGCACGTAGTAATAATTTTTCCTTACCGATTTCCACTTACCAAGAGCGCTTCACTCCCCGGCAACGGCGCCAGAAAAGAGCCTTGATGACCTACAAGTATAGGGGATCAATCATAGTCCTTTTCATAAGTAAGAGTGTCAAACCCAACGAGGAGCAGAAGGAAATGACAAGTGGTTTTCAGGAAGGTATTCTCTGCAAGCACTGAAATTATAAGTAACGAGTAGTTTGATAGCAATATAATTTGTAACAAGCAAGTAACGGTAACGGTAACAAAAGTGCAGCAAGGTATCCCAATCCTTTTGTGGCAAAGGACAGGCCAAAACGTTCTCTTATGATAAGCAAAGCGTTCTTGAGGGTACACGGGAATTTCATCTAGTCACTTTCATCATGTTGGTTTATTCGTGTTCGCTACTTTGATAATTTGATATGTGGGTGGACCAGTGCTTAGGTGTTGTTCTTACTTGAACAAACCTCCTACTTATGATTAACCCCTCGCAAGCATCCACAAGTACGAAAAAAGTATTAAGATAAAATCTAACCATAGCATTAAACTTTTGGATCCAAATCAGTCCCTTACGAAGTAGCGCATAAACTAGGGTTTAAGCTTCTGTCACTCCCACAACCCATCATCTAATAACTGCTCAACAATGCATTCCCTTAGGCCCTAATAATGTGAAGTGCCATGTAGTCGACGTTCACATGACACCACTAAGGGAATCACAACATACATACCATCAAAATATCAAACACATATCAAGTTCACATGATTACTTGCAACAAAATTTCTCCCGTGGCCTCAGAAACAAAAGTAACTACTCACAAATGATAATCATGCTCAAGATCAGAGGGGTATTAAATAGCATAATGGATCTGAACATATAATCTTCCACCAAATAAACATATAGTAATCAACTACAAGATGTAATCAACACTACTAGTCACCCACAAGCACCAATCTAAGGTTCCGGTACAAAGATTGAACACAAGAGATGAACTAGGGTTTGAGAGGAGAAGGTGTTGTTGAAGATGTGATGGAGATTGCCCTCCCCAAGATGGGAGAGTTGTTGGTGATGACGATGACAATGATTTCCCCCTCCGGGAGGGAAGTTCCCCCGGTGAAATCGCTCCGCCGGAGGGCAAAACTGCTCCTGCCCAAGTTCCGCCTCGAGACGGCGGCGCTTCATCCTGAAAAAGTCCTCTGCTTATTTTTTCTTTGTCAAAATGACTTATATAGCAGAAGAGGGGCACCAGAGGTGGGCCGAGGAGGGCACAACCCACCAGGGCATGGCGCTCCCAGGTGGGTTGTGCCCACCTGGTGGCCCCCCTCTGTTAGTTATTTGCTCCAATAATTCTTATATATTCCATAAAAACTCTCCATGAAGTTTCAGCTCATTTAGAGATGTGCAGAATAGGTGGCCTGATGTAGCTTTTTCAGGTCCAGAATTTCAGCTGTCGGTATTCTCCCTCTTTGTGTGAACCTTGCATATTATGAGAGAAAAGGCATTAGAATTACTCCATAAAGCATTATTATGCATAAAATATCATAAATAACAGTAGGAAAACATGATACAAAATGGACGTACCAGTGGGCCACGCCGAGGACCCCCACGTCAGTTCACCAGTGGGCCACATCAAGGCAGACCATGGCATGTGAAAGGAAGGCTCCCAAAAATTTAACATATACTCCGATACATTTAGAGGCTGTCTACAACACGTTCAGCTTATACGTAACTAACTAGGTTGTAACCTGAGATCCTCCAGAAAATAATAACTATATAAACTGAGGGGTAGGGCTCATAGATGACGCACAACGATAGCGCGATAGATCACTTGTACTTTGTACTCCATCCCAAATCAATACAACACATGCAGGATGCAGGGTTTTATCTCTAAGGAGAGCCCGAACCTAGGTAAAAAACATGTGTCTCTGTTAATGTCGCATCAAGGCTACTAGCTCGAGACCCCCTATCTAAGATCAGCCGGATTCAACTCCGTCACTATCACCCCCATCATCACCGCAACCATTCTCTCCAAGTTAGTCATGCATGTAATTGGTGTCTCACAATCGGCAAGTATTGTAAGACAAATTATCAATCAATCATTCATCTTTACGTTGTCTTCAATGATTTCTTCTTATGAACCAATCGCGATGTGTGAGTAATCCCTTATGGCAATGGGTTGAGGCAATGCCTTGCAACCCTATGCATTTGTGCACAAGATCATTCGAATGACTTTGCTTGGTTGTTGTTATTTGTATGTGCGCTTTGCAAGAGAGTTCTCTTTTGTCTTCTTCTTGTTCTAAGGCCTTGCTGCTACCCAGGATCTCGTAGATCGATCAATGAGCAGGTAAGAAGTGAGGATGCGCGCAACTATATTCTAAACACCAGTGGCAGAAATGATTAGTATGTAATGGAAAGCAATTCCTTGGAGACAAATGAGGTGTAGTCATTAAAGAGCCAGTACTTTTGTCTGAAGTAATTCTTAATAACCGAGGTAACCCCGTGCTATGGTGATGGCCATCGGGTTGGACAACTGACTCTCGATGCAGGTCGTGACGTACTTTGGACACATCCCCCACTTCATCATGTTGTTAGTGTAGGAGATATGCCCTGAAGGCAATAATAGCAACTATTATTTATCCCCAAGTTTGTTATTAACTTTATATTCCATGCTATAACGACAATGGTGCTTGAGTCTGTATATCCATAAAGTCATAGAGGGAAACCCATGTGCATGTGCAGAATAATAAACGGTAAATGTATTCCTAGTTATCCTTCTAAGACTAGCTCATCTGTTGCATGATGGTCACGTTTTCCTGATCATGGGCATGACTACGCTGGAAAGTTTGAGGACACAATGTTAGAAGACACTTGTGTTGGATCGACCCAAATTGATGTTATGCTATGAGATCCATTCGTCAAAAGCTAATGGTTAATAACATAAAGAAAGTTAGTGTTTGCATAATTCCTTAGACCATGGGAGTATCGAGTTCCTTCATGCTTGCTTCATGAACTTTGGGGTTAGTTTAATATCATCCATAATAGGGTGGCTATTATGGTGGCTTTCGGGTTCATGAAAAAGTATGACAAGGGACTTGATAGCTCAAGATTGGGATTTACTCCTTTGACGACAGAGAGATATTCTTTGGGCTTCTTGGCATTATGGTATCCATCATCATCTGGCCAGACACAACATCATTTGATCACGAGGACGCCGGAATGCGGGAACGAGAAAAGTGAACAAAACTGGTAACGAGGAAACATGCATGGTGAACAAAGTTGTTGATTCACGGGGATGCCATTAAAATCTCACCTAGGGTACTTGTAATATATCACGAAGCAACATGAACAACATTTAGTAATTACAGGTTCACTCGAATATTCATTCATGTGAGTATAGGGATCAATATGGATGTTCAGGGTTCCGTTATTGATCATTGATCGGAAAGTTTTCCGGTCATGTCTATACTTCCCCACACCTATAGGGTCACACACTTAAGGGTCATCTATCAGCAAAGTAATAGACAGGGAGTCCGAGAGAATGTTACCAAAAACGTTTCAGAGACTACATCAAGGTTTTAGAGAGAAACTGGAAATGTTTCAGAGTCAAATCTTGTCCTAGTCTGAGGGGACAAGATCCCATGAAATTGTGGGATGATGCACCCAACACTATTGCCATGTTTGGTGGCTTTGTTTGAAAGCCGCCTTTTGGGGATTTGTCCCTAAAGTTGTGGAGCATGTTTCCAGGAGGAGGGCCCCGCATGATGCATCCCAAACCGTCCATGGTGTGGGGGACCCAAGGGGCTTCCTCCCACTTTTAGTGGTTTTTCGGTGGAAAATATACAAGGTCATTTTGGTCTTTCCCCCTAGCCTCTATCCCTTGCTCACACTATAAATAGAGGTGGAGAGTGCTCTCCATTTAATCCCAAGTTCTATCTCAACACACACCATGCAATGATCTGGCTTTCTATCTTTCTCTCCACAAAATAGTTTCGTACGCTGAAAGGTTGTCTAGTCTCCGGTAAGGCTTAGTCCTAGACGACGAAGCCCTGCTAGATAGTTGACACTTGATGTGTGCAACCCGGTTGAGATGTTGTAGTTCTGAAGCACCATTAAGAGTGGAGTGTGCGTGAAGATGTAATCTAACCATTTATGACAGGGTAAGATCGAAGAAGACATAAATCAATTTGCCAGTATCCCTTTTAAAGTCATGCTTTACAAACTGCGGCTTTACGCTGAAAAGAGTGTCATCACATCTGTTGAAATGGCTGCCATGTATGGTATGCCAAACCATGTTTTGCATTTTTGACATGTGTAAAATGTTTACAAACGTATTCCAAATCAGACATGTACTACTTAGTAGGCTATCCCAAATTGTTGGGTATTCCTCCATCACTATGCTGAGGCAAAAGGTTTGCCACATAGAGCGGTATGATTTTTGAAGAAAATGTTTCTTGCAAAAGAGTGAGTGGGAGGGTAGTGCAACTCGACAATATAACAATATCTTCGTCATCAGGTCAAACGAAAGAACCTTGAAAGTAATTCCAAAGTTTCCTACTCTGATTAATATGGAAGCCTCTACATGAGATGTATGGCCTTCAGTAGAACTTGCAGCTGAACCACGTAGTCAAAACTCGTGCAAACCTCTTAGGTACGCAGACGGGATATTGTTGTTAGACAATAGTATACCTACAATACACAAGGAAGCGTTGATGGGGCCTGACTCCGGAATTGGCTAAATGCCAATATAATCAGATAGTATCCATATAAATTATTCAAGATTAGATCTTGATAAAACCTCCAGAAGACTTAAAGTCTAACGAATATTAGTGGAATTATAAACTAGTACGGATAAAAATATTGTATCCATAAAGCTCGACTTGTTGCTTATAACAAATATAAGGAGTTGACTACGACAAGATTGTCTCGCCGTAGCGATGCTAAAAGTGAGTTCGGGTTATACTAGCAATTAATACATATTTCAATTATGAGATATGAAAGATGGACGCCAAAAGGATTTACATGAGATGGAAATACAACCAAGGACATACATGTGATACAGTCCAATGTATTTTGTCGATCCAGAGGATGCTGGTGAGTGCGCAAACTTCAGAGTTCCAATAATGGACGGAAGCGAGCAAAGTGGAGTTGGATTCTTTGTTTCGATGAAATAGTTAAAAAAATTGATTTCATCAAGGATAGCAAAGATGCTTATGTTTACACAAAAGTAAGTGGGAGCATAATAATATTTCTAAAACTTATGTGCTTGACACAATGTTGATTAGAGATAATATAGATTCATTGACACAAATTAGGCCTTCACCAAAAATAGTTTTTCAATGGAAGAACTAAGGCCTGGGTAGCCTCAGTATTCGTCATAATTATCTATGGAGATAGAATTGCCTAATAGGGCTAAGCCAAAATACATATTCACAAGATGCTAAAATGATAAAGCATAAAAGAGTTTCTTACCGAAGTCACGTGGGAAGAGTTGTTAGCGAGACTCGGTGTCCTAAAACATTGATGAGCAAAGTACATGACTGAGGATCCTCATAATCTTGTGTTTGGATCAATCATGTATTCCATGGTATGTAAACAAACCAAATATATTCAATACTCCAAATTAGTTGTGAGTAAGATAGCAAAGTGATAAAAGTGTTGATCATGGATAGCAGTGAAAAATGCTGTTGAGTACTATATAATAGCACTGATGACATGTTTTCTCGCATGTTGAGATTATGAAGAGTTTGTTGTAAGAATTTACATCGACGCAAGATCATTGTAAGAAGTTACATCAACACAAGATCATGTAAGAAGTTACATCGATACATGATCTTTGTAAGAAGTTACATCGACAAAGGATCATTGTAAGAAGTTACATCGACACCGTCTTCATCAATGCTCCAAGCGATTTTTTATTAAGGGTTTTATTTGATACAAAAAATAGTGGCACGGTAAGTTGGGATTGTTGAAAGCAAATTACTGTGGCTCATTCTATAACAAAGGCTAAGTATGTTACCATTTAGGACGCGATAGAATAGGGTATTGGATCATATATTTAATTCATGAACTTAGTATGGTTCCAAGATAACTTTTTTCAATGGAAAACTAGTGTAGATAGTTGCGCCATAACTCTGTCTGAGGAATCAAGGTTCGACCAGTGATTCACATATATACAAAGCCAAGTCCACACAAATTATGAATTTTGTGAAAGCGTGAAAACGCAAAGATGTGCAAAGATACACACGGAACTGAATTTGTCAGATTCATAGGACAAAGACTATACCACAAGCAGAGCATATTTTACACGAGTATGCCATAGGTGAAATTGCAACTAATCCCCGGCTGGTTTCGGTAATTCATAACAACATATATCTCATTGAACTAATGTCCATTCAAGATAAATAGTTTAGGATGTTCAATGATTGGCATGGCAAGGACTAGAGATGTGGACCCCTCAAAATGCCAAGGACAAGGATTGGCAAAAGCTCAAGACGCTACATTTTTGTTTAAGTGATCCAAGATCACATTGAGTCCATAGGAAAGCCAATAATATTAAAAGGGGATGAGATGTTGCTTAATGATCTATTTGCTCAAAGTGCTTAGTGATATTGCTCCAAAATCCTCAACCACTTTCTCTATCCAAATATGTCCAAACCCTAAATTCCAACTCGGCCCCACCGATAATTCCTACCTGGAGCCACCGAGTTCATCTAGACTTAGCCACTGCCAAAACCCCAACAATTCGGATCCACCAATATGGATCTCGGTCCTACTGAGATGGCCTTGACAGCTCTCTATTGCTTGTTGTAATTATTTCAGTCACACCAAGAATTGCAATCGGTCCCACCGACATGGCTTGACCAACTCTCTGTTGCCTTATTGCTTCACTTCGGTCCCACCGAGATGATGCAATCGATGCCACCGAGATGAGCTTTGCCCTAAGCCCTTGCACATCGCTCCCTTCCGAGTTGTTACCGTCAGTCCCACCGAGATTCCTAACGTTCATATTTTTACACAGATCGGTGCCACCGAGTTTTCTGATCGGTGCCACCGAGATGGGCCAAAAGTGTGTAACGGTTGGATTTTGTGTGGAGGCTATATATACCCCTCCACCCCTTCTTCCTCATTGAGGAGAGCCATCAGAACGTGCCTACACTTCCACCATTCATTTTGTGAGAGAGAACCACCTACTCATGTGTTGAGATCAAGAGTTTCCATTCCTACCAATTGAATCAATTTCTAGCCTTCCCCAAGTTGCTTTCCACTCAAATCTTCTTCCTTCATAGCCAAATATGTAAGAGAGAGTTGAGTGTTTGGGAGACTATCATTTGAAGCAGAAGAGCAAGGAGTTCATCATTAACACACTGTCTATTACCTTTTGGAGAGTGGTGTCTCCTAGATTGGTTAGGTGTCGCTTGGGAGCCTCCGACATGATGTGGAGTTGAACCAAGAAGTTTGTAAGTGCAAGGAGATCGCCTACTTTGTGAAGATCTACCCGAGTGAGGCAAGTCCTTCATGGGCGATGGCCATGGTGGGATAAATAAGGTCACTTCTTCGTGGACCCTTCATGGGTGGAGACCTCCGTGGACTCGCGCAACCGTGACCTTTCATGGGTTGAAGTCTCCATCAACGTGGATGTACGATAGCACCACCTATCAAAACCACGCCAAAAATCTTTGTGTCCCCATTGCGTTTGCCTTCTCCAAACCCTTCCCTTTACTTACATGTGCAACACTTTACATTTCGCTGCTATACTCTTAGACTTGCATGTGTAGGGTGTTACTTGACTAGTAATAATTGCTCAAATCTGCCCACAACTAAAATTGGGAAAAGGATAAATTTTTATTTGGTCAAGTAGTCTAATAACCCCCCCCCCCCTCTAGACATACTTTCGATCCTACAATAGGTGTAAAGTGCATTAGCATTGACTAGATTACTGACTCTAGTGCAAGTGGGAGTCTGTAGGGGATATGCTCTAGAGGCAATAATAACAACTATTATTTATCTCCAAGTTCATGATTAAGTTTATATTCCATGTTATAACTGCAATGCTCCTTGAGTACATATATCCATAAAGTTTCAGAGGGAAACCCATATGCACGTATGGAATAATAAACGGTAAAGTGTATCCCTAGTCGTGCTAGTAAGAATAGTTCAAGTATTGCATGATGGTCATGTTTTCCTGATCATGGATATGATTATGCCAACAATTTGCGGACACAATGTTAGAAGAACACGTGTGTTGAATCGACCCAAATTGATGTTATGCTATAAGATACATTCATCACAAGTTAATGATTCATAACAAAAAGAAAATTAGTGTTTGCATAATTCCTTAGACCATGAGAGTATTGTGTTCCTTCATGCTTGCTTCATGAACTTCGGGGTTAGTTAAACATCATCCATAACAGGGTGGCTATTATGGTGTCTCTCGGGTTCATGGAAAAGTATGACAACGGACTTGATAGATCAAGATTGGGATTTGCTCCTCTAACGATGCAGAGATATTCTTTGGGCCCTCTTGGCATTACAGTATCCACTATCATCTGGCCAGACACAACGTGATTTGGTCACGGGGATGCCGGAATGCGGGAACGAGAAAAGAGAGTAAAATCGATCACGAGGAAACTGGCATGGTGAATAAAGTTGTTCATTCATGGGGATGCCATTAAAATCTCACCTTGGGTATTTGTAACATATCATGAAGCAACAAGAACAACATTTGATAATTATAGGTTCACTTGAATATTCATTTGTGTGGGTATAAGGATCAATATGGATGTCCATAGTTCCTCTATTGGTCATTGATCGGAAAGTGTTCTGGTCATGTCTATACTTCGCATAACATATAGGGTCACACACTTGGGTCATCTAGTTGCTAAGTAATAGACAGGGAGTCTGAGAGAATTTTACTAGAAATGTTTCGGAGACGACAACAAAGTTTTAGAGAAAAAACCGGAAATGTTTCTGAGTCACCGCAAGTGTTACAGAGATAAAAACATCATACCGGAAATATTCCACAATGCTTCCAGAATTATTTTAGGGGGTGTCGGAAATGTTATGGATCTTCAGGGATTTTTTCAAATTAAACGGCCGCGGAAAAATCTTCTCTCGGTCTCAAGGGACAAGATCCCATAAATCAAGGGATGATGCACGCAACACTATTGCCATGTTTGGTGGCCTTTTTTGAAAGCCACGTTTTGGCCCCAAAGATCATCACTGGTCTTTCCTGCACACTTTGTCCTCACTCGTGCGCACCTGGGACCAACTTCCCAGTCGGTCACCCATCCTGAAATTGCTTCAAGTTGAGCAAGCTTAACTTTGGAGTTCTTTCCGAATGGTCTCCCGAAAAAGAAGGAATTCCTTGGTGATATGAGTAGTCTATCATCCCTATTAAGCCAGACTCTCACAGCTGTGGAGCATGTTTTGGGGAGGTGGGCCGCCATGAGGCATCCCAAACCGTCCATGGTGTGGGGGGCACCCAAGGGGCTTCCTCCTACTTTCGGTGGCTTTTGGGTGGAAAATATCCAAGGTCCTTTTGGTCTTTTCCCCCTAGCCTCTACCCCTTCCTCCCACTCTAAATAGAGGTGGAGAGAGCTCTACATTTCATCCAAAGTTCTCTCTCAACACATGCCATGCAATGATCTAGCTCTTTATCTCTCTCCCCGTGAAATAGTTTCGTACGCCAAATGGTTTCTAGTCTTTGATAGGGCCTAGTTCTGGACGGCGAAGCCCTGCCGGATAGTTGAGACCGGATGTGTGCAACCTAGTAGAGAGGTAATAGTTTTGATCTTAGTTTGAGTGACACACTGAGGTTCTGTCCGAGGTTCTGTTTGAGGCTCTGTCCGAGGGCCTCTCGAAGTGCTATCCGAGGGACCGCCCGAGGGGCTGTCCGAGGGAGAACATCCTCGCGGTGGGGAGGTTGTAAAATCCTAACTGCAGGGATCTGCATCGGCGATCTTCGCAAACTCTACTTCCGTTGTGCTACGAGTTGGTAACAATCAGATCAAACCATGTATGCATCTTCATAGTGATCCTAGGTTGGTGCACAGGTCGGAATTTTTTGTTTTCTATTGAGTTACCCTACAGTGAGCGCGTCGTAACGAGTGTCTTCCAGGACTATGTTTATTACCAAGATGAGATCTCATGCACAAGTACAAGGGCTGTGAGTGTAAGACCTCATACACATCCTTATTTTCATATCGTTGTTTATATTCCAAAAGGTTGTTAAAAGTCTGGTTAAAAAGCTGGAACTTATTGTGAGAAAAATAATTTATTTGAGTCTTTGTTATAGTGCACATCCTCTGGTGGGTTCGATATCTAGGGACTCCTTAAGCAAAAGGTAAGGGGACTTGCTCCAATCTAAACCAGGTCTCAAAGGGTCACCATCGTTACTGGACCGACATGTTTCTTCTCTTCGTGGCTAGCAAACGAGAAGACGCTAGCTCGCTCGGTTGATATAGTCGTTTGTTGGCTTTCTTTTCGTTCTTTGTTCTGCACTAGTTGGATTGGTCTCATCTTCATTGGCTTTTGTTTCCCTCTTTTTGTGCTTTTCTTTGCGGTTTTCTTCATTTTTATTTGGTTTTTTCTTTTCTTTATTTTCCGTGTGTTTTCATTACGGTTTTCTTGGTTTTGATTGTATTTATGCCTTATTTTCTGTGTTTTTTTTTCAGTTTTCCGTTGGTTTTTCTTCGGTATTTGTATGTTTTTCTTGGGGTTTTCCTTTAAATTTTCCATTTTCTTCGGTTTTCTATATTTTATAAATGTTATACATGTTTAACATTTTTCAAATACATGATTGTTTTCAAATGTATGTTATGTTGTTTTTTTAATGCAAATTGTACATTTTTCGTATACATGTGAAACATTATTTTTATATACATTTTACATTTTCAAATACAATATTAACATTTCCCAAATACATAATTTTTACATTTACTTTTTCATATACATTATACATTTCTGTATACATCAGGACATTTTTAAAGATGTTTAAAAGGTTTAAAAACATGATTAACATTTTTTCAATTATAGTTTGGATGTCCACTTTTTTCCATATACAACGTACATTTTCCGTATACATCACGGACATTATTTTCTGCTTGGTTAACATTTCTCAAATGGATGATTAATAATTTTTCAAATATATGTTTTGATCTCTACTTTTTTATAGGCGTTATACAATTGTTTTGTATACATCAGAAACATGTTTATACATGACTTAATATTTATTTAAATATATGTTTAGCATTGTTCAAAATTTTATTTCGATATCTAATATTTTTCACACGCATTGTTCATTTTTCGTATATATTAGAAATAACTTTTATACATGATTAACATTATTTTTACACAGCCACAATATTTTTCGTAAATATATAGTGAACTCTTTAGAAACGTAAGAAGAAACCAGGAGAAAAAACCGAACGAGAAACAAAAAGAAATACAGAAAAAACCGTTTCGGAAAACAAAAATATGCGTACAACGCCGTCCGACACATATAGACACGCGCCCTGCTAAGGCCCAGCGAATGGGCAAATCCTATTTGACGCCCGCAGGCGTCAAAAGGACGAGCCTTCGCTGAAGCAACTCGCCACTTGGGCCAGCCCACGTACGGATTTCGTTCGCTGCTGTTTTCCTTGTTTCTTGCGGGTTTTTTTTTTCGTTTTTCTTCTATGATTTTTTGCTTCCAGTTTTTTCACTGTTTTGGCCGGTTCTCAGTTGTTTTGTTCCGGTTTTTCATTTTTCTGTTTCGGTTCCTTTTTGTCCTTTCATTTTCTTTCTTTTACGTTTCCGTTTCTATTTTCTGTTTCTGTTCTTCTTCTCATTATTGTGGATGTGTATAAAAAGCTCGCCGTGTGTTACAAAAATCTTCAATGTATTAAGAAAATGCTCATCGTATATTATGACATAGTTCACCTTGCACGGTAAAATTGTTCATTGTGTATTACAAAAATTTTAATTGTATATTTTTAAATTGTTCAACATATATTAGAGAATGTTCACTATGTATTACAAAAATGTCCGTTGTATATTATTAAATTGTTCAACATATATTAGAAAATGTTCATTGTCTATTACACAAATGTCATTGTATATTATGAAATTGTTCAACGTGTATTTAGAAAATGTTCATTGTGTATTTAAGTTTTGTTCGTCATATATTAAAAAATTGTTTAACATATACCCATAAAATGTCCATGTTGGTATTTTAAATTTGTTCAGTATTTTTTACAAAAACATTCACTGTATTTTAAAATTTCTTCAACGTATATCATAAAAATGTTGAACGTTTTTTTAAAGGATTTGCCCCTGTACGTTCTACTTTAAGATTTGCGCTGCATATAAAATGTTTGAGGTAGAGCTGGTTAGCCTCACTGGATTCGAGCATGAGGTCGTCTGTTCGATCCCACGCATGCGCTTCTTCTATTTTCGTTTTTTCGCTCACAGCGAGATGGTTGGGCCGGCCCGTGTGCGCGTCGCTTCAGCGAAGTCGCAACGATCTGACGCACACGGGCGGCATATAGGAGCTCCCGGGCGATGCAGGCGAGGTGTTATAGGGATCGCAATAAGCGACGCGAACGTCTATCTCTCATTTAGTGCTAGAGTAGTGGTCCAGCCCACTACCCATGTGGTCTCGTCGCGCTGATATCGCATATTTCTTTATTTCTTCCTTTTCTGTTTATTTTTTAGACAATTCTAAATAGATCTATATGGAAAATAATAATTATTTATGACAAAAATGTTCATCGCACATTTAATCAAATGTAAATACAATAAACAAATGTTCGGACACCTATTAGAAAATGTATGTACCATTCACTGTCTGAAATTGCAAAAACAAAATCTCTTTTTTTTACAAAAAAATTATAAAATGTTATACAATCAAAAAATTGTGTAATTAAAAAAATATGCCATTCACAAAATTTATGATACAATGAGAAAAATGTTCGGGTCATTCAAACAAAGTGCTTGTGACATTTTATAAAAATGTTTATCCAATCTAAAAAAAATGCTCCCATAGTTTAGAAAAATGTTTAGTATCATACAAAAAACTGTTTCAACATGTATTCTGAAAACGTCAGACACATAACCAAAACACAATTCAAAACAATGATTAAAAAAATCATGTTTAAATATTTTTAATGTATATAATAATCTTTTGTTGTATTCTAAAATGAATAATGTGTACGAGAGAAAAAGACATAAAACATATATCTGAACACATATTACTAACGTATTTGCAAAAAAAGAAATGTTTATAATAAATGATTCCGGTGTATATGAAAAGTGTAGAATGCGTATGAAAAACATAGACATGCGTTAGAAAGAAAAGAAAAGATAAGTATACCAGAAAAACGGAGCAAGAAATATGAGAAAGAAACAAAGAAAATCATTGGATAAAAACAAACAAAAAAAGGAATAGAAGAAGAAACGAAGGAAGAAAACAAGCGAAAACAGGAATAGAAGAAGAAACGAAGGAAGAAAACTAAAGAAAAGGGGAAGAGGAGAGAAAACAAAGGAAATATTTATCATATATATTAGAAACTTTTTTCATACATGTTAACATTATTTTTACACTACCACAACATTTTCCATAAATATGTAATGAAATCATTAAAACTTAAATAAAGAACTAAGAGAAGAAACACCAGAAGAAACCAAGAGAAAAAACAGAACCTAAAACCAAAAAAACAATAGGAAAAACCGTTCCCAACAACAAAAATATGTGTATGATGCCGTATTTATTTTTAGAAAATACAAAATACATATATTATTGGAAAAATACTTTTTAAAAAATTATCGCACATTTAAACAAATGTAAATAAAGTATGAAAAACATCTGGTCAACTTTTAGAAAATATATGTACCACTCACTACATGACATTTCAAAAAATATTCAATCGTTTTAAAAAAGTACGTGAAATGTTATACAATGTAGAACAAATTTTGTGTAGTTCAGAAAAAAAACGTGCCATTCACCAAATTTATGACGCAATTAGAAAATGTTCTCGCTATTAAAAATAAATGTTTGTGACATTTTGACAAAAATTTTATCCAATCTAAAAAATACTCGCATAGTATTGAAAATGTCTGATATCTGACAAAAAAATGTTTCAACCTGTATTCGAGAAACATTTAACACATATTCAAAACAATTATATGAAAAATTGTTAATCATATTATGAAACTTTTAAATGTATATCAAAAGGTTATATATGTCTTAGAAATGAACAATGTGTATGAGAAAAAATAGGCATCAAACATATCTTTGAAAAAATATTAATCATACCTTTGTAAAAAAAATTAAAAATGTATAAAAAATGGTGCTGGTGTATACAAAAAGTGTAGAATGCATATGAAAAAAAAGAAAAGGTAAATAAACCAGAAAAAGGAAGAAAGAGAAAATGAAAAGAAGCAAAGAAAACTGGGATATAAAAATAAACGAAAACGGAAATAGAAGAAGGAACAAAGGAAGAAAACCAAAGAAAAGGGGGGGGGGAGAAAAACAAGGGAAGATTTTTCATATATATTAGAAACATTTGTTATACATGTCTAATTATTTTTTGCACTACCACAATATTTTCCTCAAATATGTAATGAAGTGTTTAAAAAACTAAAATAAACAACTGAGAAAAGAACGCCAAAAGAAACTAAGAGAAAAAACAGGTGAAGAAACAAAGAAAACTACAGGAAAAACCGTTCTCCAAAACAAAAGTATGTGTATAACGCCGTCTGGCGCATATAGACAGACGCGCTGGGCCTGGCCCATCTAACGGGGCAATGCATGTGAGGTGTTATAGGGATCGCAATAAGCTATGGGTGTGTCTATGTCTCACTTTCATGTGACACAAATATTGTTGTGCGTGCAGGGAACCGGTAGTGGTCTGGCCCACTACCCACCTTGTCCCTTCAAGATGATGTTGCGTTGGTATTTTTTCCTTCCTATTTTTGCTTATATTTCAGTAAATACCAAATACATAAATTATGAAAAACAATGTGTTCATTTTTCAAAACTATTCATCACACATTTAAACGAAGGTAATTACAGTATAACGGAATGTCCACTCAACTTTTAGAAAATGTCTATACCATTTTAAAAAATGTATGTGACATTTCAAAGAAATGTTCACTCGTTTCAAAAATATGTACTTGGAATATTTTAAATGTTATACAATGTACAAAAAAGCTCGTGTAATTCAAAAACAAAATCGTACCATTCAACAAAATGTATGATATATTTACAAAAATGTTCACATGATTCAAACAAAATGTTGAAGACATTTTAAAAACAGGTTTATAAATCTAAAAACGATATACATCAAAACATTTATTTCACAAATAATAATCACATATTAAAAAATTAAGCGTGTATAAAAAATAGTCATGGAGTAGACCAAAACTGTAGAATGCTATGGAAAACATAGACATGTGTTAAAAAAGAAAAATAAACAAACCGACAAAAACGTAAGTAAACCAAAGAAAGAAAGAAAATGAGAAAGTTTTGAAAGTCAGGGGGTACCCTTTGCAAAGGTCACTCCAGCACTTAAAATGTTTTATCTCTTAAATCGTGCGTTCAAATCCTGAACCATTTTCACCGTTAGATTTCTCAGTCGAGAACTTCGAAACTAGATCCCATGTTAATAGGTTTTTTGACAAACTTCTTCTCATGAAAAATGCAGAAGAAAAAAACGAGCTGGAAGCACGCCCCCCCTCCCCCCCACACACAGACACATTCTTTTTTTCATTTTCAACAGGCACAATCATGCCTCTCGCAGAAGCAAATATGTGCTTCCACGAGAAGCAAATCAGTGCCCCTAGTGAAAGTAAAAAAAAAATATGTTTTTCACTTTCCGAGAGGCACATTTGTGCCTCTCGCGGAATCAAACCTATGTCTCTTGCAGAAGCAAAAATAAATGTGTTTTTTCCTTTTTGAGAGGCACTACTCCTAGAAGCAAATCTGAGCCTCCACAAAAAGCAAACCTGTGCCTTTCGTAGAAGCAAAAATAGAACGTATCTTTTCCCATTCCGAGAGGTAGAACTTTGCCTCATGCGAAGCAAATATGTGCCTCTCGCGGAAGCAACAAAAGCGAGCTTATTTTCGTGCAAAATATCAGAAAAATCATGCAAAAACCGAAAAGCCAAAAAAAACATCTAAAGCCCGAAACACTTCAAAAAACTATAAAAAAATAAAATCCCGGGGAATGCTCATCACGCGACACATGCTGACGGTTGGCTTAGTGGAGCCCTCTCAACCCACCTAAAGTAACCCTTGAGGTGCTCCTGCAAGGGGTACCCCTCAGTTTGTTGCTCTTAGCGTTCAATAGACGCATGCTACATAGACGGGATCCCCTGACTGGGCTGCCCAACAGCGCACAAACAGTGAAATAACCACCAAAAAGGCCGCACATGTGAGGGATTGAACCAAGCACCTCCAGCTTGTTAGCACTTGTCTCTAGCCACAGGACTAATGACCCTCGAATTCTAAGCATGCGGCACAGACTATAAGAACTATAAGCTACGACTAATCTTAAAAAAATGAAATTCCAAATAGGATTTTGCTTTTGTAAACATGAATATTTTAGGAAACACAAACATTCTTTTTAAAACAGGGAAAATTTTGAAAAGCACGAATATTTTTTGAAGTTCCAAACTTTTTTCAAAAGCGCAAAAATACTTAAGTTGTTAACAAAATTTGATAATGGGAATATTTTCTGAAATTCTAAGTAATTTCTGAAAAGCGTAAACATTTTCAAATCCCCGAATTTTATTTAGTTTGTGAGAAAATTTTGAAAACAGGAACATTATTTTGATATCCTAAACAAATTATGTAAAATATTAACATTTTTTGAAGTTCCTGACAATTTTTTAAAATTGCAACATTTTGTTTAATTTATGAGGAAAATTTGAAAACACGATGTTTAAAAAATGAATATGCTAACATTTTTTAAAAATAAAAATAAACTAGGAAAAGTAATAAAGAAAAAAAGAAACAAAAAATAAAAAGAAAAAAATAACATGAAAAGAAAAAGGAAAAGGAAAAAACCAGAGGAAACCAAAAGAAACCTGAAAACCAATAAAAACAAGAAACTTGTTTTTTAGGGTTACAAAAAAGAAGAAGAAAAAACTAGTTTAGGGAACTTTCTAGAAGGTTCCTAATACCATCTGGCTTGCTATGAAGTGGGCCGACCCAACCCATTTCTCACATTGGGGAGGTTTGCCTATGCGTGCGCCCAACAATTTGACACGGAGAATGTCGAATAGAGTTTTCGATACATATAGCTCTTGCAAATCCTACATGGTGCCTTAAGCGCCGGTTCCAATTCATTCTACAAATCAGCGCACACCCCCGGCCCATTTGGCCTTTTATTTGCTTGTTCAAACATAAAAAATTAGTGTACATGAGATTCTATCACACGACCTCACGCTTCAGTAGTGATCACTCCAACTAACTGGGACAACTCACTTCCATGCTTATGTTTTCTCTTTCTTTTGTTGTGTGATTACTTGTAGCGCTAAAAAGAGGACTCTGGTTTTTGTATTTGTTTTCCCTTTTCTTTTTCCTTTTCCTTTTTATTTTTCCTTTTTCTGTTTTTTCAAATGCATTCACTTTTTTCAAATTGATGGACTTTCCCAAATTTGTGAAAAGGTTGAAAATTGAACTTTTCTCCAAATTTCATGAGCTTTTTTCAGTTTTTCTTCATGGATTTAGTGAACTTTTTTCAAACTTTCACAAAAAAAATTCAAATCCGGTAACTTGTTTCAGTTTTGCAACTCCCTTTGATCAGAAAAAGTGTTTGAGCTTTGAACTAAGGTTTGATCGAAGGGTGTAACTTTTTTAGAGCAACTTTTCTCAAATTCCATGAACCTTTTTCAGTTTTTGCTCACTTTTCTAGTGAACACTTTTTTTTTCAAATTTTCATCAACTTTTTTCAAATTTGTAAAGTTTCTTTAGTGATCATTTTCCAAATGTTTATAACTTTTTTTTAGTTTTACTAGCTTTTTAGCGAACTTTTGTAATGTTTCACAATTTATTTCACATATGTTGACTTTTTTCGTTATTTTGTTTTCAAATTCGTGAATTTTTCAGATTGATGTTTTTCCAATTTATGAACTATTTTTCTTTGTGAATTTTTTCCGTAACAGTTAAGGGTCATCCGTCATTGGTCAACCTCAAGAGTTAATCATGGACCAGTCGACCCAGCGATAAGACAAGGAATCCATTTTTCGACCGAGCGAACGAAATGGCTGGCTTGTGTTATTGGACCGGCCCACAAAGGGCGTTGGGTTACTCTCGTGGCGCTTAAGGCACCCAATAGGAGCTCCCTATAGCTTTAGCGATAAGCGATACATAGCCGCGCCTCATTTGTGATGAAGAAATAAAAAACCCACCAAAAACAAGCCAGTAAAAAAGTGAAGCTTGCCCAATTGCACAATCACTGTCTGCTCCGCGCTTTCGCCTATCGGATCGCCATTGCCCCTCCCCCCACCCCAGTCCTCCACATGTCATTCTCCCTGCTAATCCACAAGACCAACGGCCGTACACCACGTGAGTGCTCTTGTTTGCGATGTATTAGTATCGGTTTTGCTAAAGCACATCTAAGTCCTATGGTATTGATCTTACGCGGATATTTGTGCGGGTTTTTTTCTTCTTCTTCTTTTTATCTTTTTATGTTTGATTGGGTCACTTAGTGCAAGTACAATAGTGGGCTATAAGCCTGCTTACATGACACTTTTGCCTATGTGGAGGAGAGAGACAAGAAAAAAGTAAAGGAGTGGGCTCTCATGCAAGAGCCTCTACGCATGCTCCTAGGAAAAAGCATTTAATGAGAGAAAAGAGATACAAAGAAAGTGAAAAAAGTGAACTTATAGCCAACCTTATAGCCCGCTCTATTGTATGACCAATTAATAACGCTAACTCTTGGTGACATGGCATATTCATATAGCCAACAACCGGCTATACTATTAATCATGGTCTTAGATGTGCAATCACTAGAGCACATTTAGATGTGCCCAATGCATGCTCTTTGTTTTCCTAAAATTATGCAGCATACATATTTTGCCAACGCTGAGAAATTCGTGTTAACTGATCTCCATACTTGCATACACACCTTGCCAAAAATCAAGTTCCACACTCCCTTCTAACTCTATCATGCATGCATGCATACATATCAGGCAGTGATGGTGATTGTCGGTGTCAAAACCGGCGGATCTCGGGTAGGGGGTCCCGAACTGTGCGTCTAGGACCGATGGTTGCAGGAGACGGGGGACACGATGTTTACCCAGGTTCGGGCCCTCCCTATGGAGGTAATACCCTACTTCCTGCTTGATTGATCTTGATGAATATGAGTATTACAAGAGTTGATCTACCACGAGATCGTAATGGCTAAACACTAGAAGTCTAGCTTGTATGACTATGGTAATGAGTATGTCCTATCCGGACTACGCCCTCCGGTTTATATAGACACCGGAGGGATCTAGGGTTACATAGAGTCGGTTACATAAGAAGGAATCTTCACGGCTGGTCGCCAAGCTTGCCTTCCACGCCAAGGAGAGTCCAATCCGGACTCGGGTACAGTCCTCAGCCTTTATGTCTTCACAGCCCATCAGTCCGGCCCATGGATAACAGGCCGGACGCCCGAGGACCCCTTAGTCTAGGACTCCCTCAGTAGCCCCTGAACCTGGCTTCAATGTCGAGGAGTCCGGCGCGCAGATTGTCTTTGGCATTGCAAGGCGGGTTCCCTTCTTTCCGAACTCCAAGATAGTCTTCGGACGCAGTGATAGTATCCGGACCTGTGACACACACCATACGCAACCACAGAGAAAATATAGTTTTACACGAATCCAATCTGCTGACAGATTTTTGTAGCATGACATTACGTCTGACCGGTCATAATTCCAAACCGTTTTTGTGTTCGACGCCCCACGTCCCGAGACGCGGTTGCCATTAGCATGTCTTGTCAAAGCAGAGATCGTGTCCCCTTATCGCGGGATTCTCATCAATGCGGGCATGGGTAACCCAAGCGTGCCGTTTATACAGCCCTTGGGAATAGGCGAGTTTTTAGGGCGAGTGGGGAGGCGCTTGATATTCGTGGCCTTTATAAGGGGATAAGGATTCCCTTCCTTCACCCACACCCTTTCTCTCCATCAGTCCTTCCATCCTTGAGCTCCAGCGCCCAAGCTTTAGCTTTTCCTCGTTCGAGAAAGCACTCCAAACATGTCCGGATCCGGAGCTGGAGGCAAGTGGATGGCCTCCTCCGTTAAGAAGAAGGACATCACGGAGCTCCGGGAGGCCGGATATTTGGCCAAGGAGATTGCTCATCGACTCCCGGCAAAAGGGAAAATCGTCCCCACTCCCGAGCCCCATGAGAGGGTTGTGTTTCTCACACATTTTGTCCGCGGGCTGGGATTCCCTTTCCACCCGTTCGTTCACGGACTGATGTTTTACTATGGGCTAGACTTCCATGACCTAGCCCATAACTTTGTCCTCAACATCACGGCATTGATTGTCGTGTGCGAGGCCTTTCTCCGCATCCCACCTCATTTCGGCCTATGGCTGAAGACCTTCAATGTGAAGCCGAAGGTGGTGAGCGGTCAACAAGCAGAGTGCGGAGGCGCCATGGTGGGCAAGATGCCCAATGTTACCTGGCCCGAAGGCTCCTTTGCAGAGACGGTGAAGGGGTGGCAATCGGGGTGGTTCTACATCACCGAGCCGCGCGACGCTGACTGGGCGGCAGCACCGAATTCCGACCTGGAACCCCGAGGCGGCTCACCTCCCGGCAAGAGAAGGGCCTAACCTGGGGTCCGTCGGACGAGCTGACTGGGCTCCAGACGTGCGTCCAGAACATGATAGACAGAAAAATCAAGCTCGTCAACGTGATCCAAGTCATGCTCATTCGTCGGGTTCTTCCATGCCAACGCCGGACTTGCTACCTGTGGGAGTATGATCCGGCCAAGCACCAGACGCTACTAGAGCTCTTCGACACGACGCACGAAGACATATGGAAAGTGCTCCTCAAGGCCGGCGAAACCCTCAAGGTTCGAACACTGGGGTGCGCACGAAGATCTCCCTCTACCGATCCGCGTCCTAGCTTTACTAAGATCTCACAGACTAACTCGACGAACTCGCAACACAAAGAACACAAGATTTATACTGGTTCGGGGCACTGTTGTGGTGTAATACCCTACTCCAGTGTGGTGGTGGTGGATTGCCTCTTGGGCTGAGGATGAACAGTACAAGGGGAAGAACAGCCTCCTGAGGTTGAGGTGTTCTTGTGCTTAGCGAACTTGTGTGGGTGAGGATTCGATGCCTCCTACTGTGGCGGCTAGCCCTATTTATAGTGGCCCTGGTCCTCTTCCCAAATATTGAGCGGGAAGGGAGCCAACAACGACCAATTTCAAAGGGGACAGCTAGTACAGCTTATCCTGACAAAAGCAGTCTTCGCCTGCAAAAGGCTCTGGTGGTGACGCTGCCTTGGGCTCCATGGTGACCTCCGTCTTGCCGTCCCGCTGGTCTCGGTCTCGTTGCACTGATATGGAAACCTTTGCTTGATGCCTCGGTACTCCACGCCTGCGCTTGCCTCCTTAGCACCAACAGGGAAACAAGGACACTGCGCGCGCTGGCGCCCGCCTGGTCTCGATCATCATGGCTCACGTCACGAGAACCTCATGAGGTTTTCCTTGCCTTGATCTCTCCGCCCCTCGCGAGCCAGCCTGGCGAGGCCGCTCCTGAGGAGGTCTTGTGTCGTCTGCCTCGCGAGGCTTGGCCCCTCACGAGGGTCTCGAATGCCTTGTTGATGAATATGGGCCGTACGGGCCCGCTCGCAGAGCCACGCCGTGGGCCGCAGGAAGGCAAGTCTGGGGACCCCGTTCCTAGAACGCCGACAACCACGGGCTCGCAAGGACGGAGGTCATCGCCGAGCCCATCAGCGCGTCATGGACAAAAGCTTTGCAGGCGAAGACCACCTTTAGTCAGGATAGGGTGTACTACTGCCCCCTTCAAATTGGCCGTTGTGGTATCCCTTCCCGCCTGGAGCTTTGGGGGAAGGGACCGGGACAGTATAAGTATAAGCTAGCCTCCGCCGTAGAGAAGGATCTAATCCTTGGGATCCCTCGAGCCATCTGAGTCCTCACGAGGCAACTCGCCCTTATACTAGTTCATACTCATACTCCTCGCGAGGCAATCCACCACAAAGCAGGAGTAGGCTCTTACACCGCAAGGTGGCCCAAACCTGGGTAAATCTTCATGTCCCATTCTTCTTTCGCTCACTCAAGCACAATGGAGCTTCGCCGTGGGGTAGTGAACAGTGACCCGTAGCCTAGCGGAGTTCTTCGCGCACACCCCTGAGTTCAAACCTTGCTTTGGGTTCGTGGAGCCCTGATTCCGACATTTGGCGCGCCAGGTAGGGGGTTTGCCGAAGTTCTTCCGCTTCGTTCCAACTCCGTTGCGACACTTCTATGACGCCGTCCACCCCATCATTCTCTCGAACACCGCGGGCTGCCCAGCCTTCACTCCCAGCTTGTGCCAAGTGAAGTTGCCGGCGAGGTTTAGGCTGGTGCTGCCCCCACGCTATGATGGCGCAGCTGACCCTGAAGAGTTTCTCTGGCTGTACGCCCAAGGAATCCTGGCGGCGGGCGGCGACGACAAGGCCATGGCTAACCGGTTCCCTCTTGCCCTTGCGGGCGCCACATGCTCTTGGCTCCTTGGCCTCCCGGAGGCTTCAGTCTCCTCTTGGGGCGAGCTCCGCGATCGGTTCGCCGCGCGTTTCACGATCCTAGGGCCCCATGTGGTCGCGTGCATCCTCGGCAGATCCTAGGCGCCTGCATCTGGTCGCCATGCCAAGAAGCTCTTCCGCAAGGCAAATGCCGCGCGGCCCCGGCCTGAGGCTTCGTGGTGTCGCGCGCAGCCTGAGGTCGTCATCACCTTCGACTCCAGGGACCATCCCAAGTCTGTGGCCGCCGCTGGCATGCTCCCCATGCTGTGCACGCCCACCATCAGCAACGTCTCAGTCACCAAGACCCTCATTGATGGCGGCGCCAGCCTCAACGTTCTCTCTGTGGAGACCTTCGAGACGCTTCAAGTGCCTTCCGACTAGCTCATGCCCACCAGGCCGTGCTTCGGGGTGACCAACGGCTCCACCACTCCCCTGGGGCAGGTGCGCCTCCCAGTCACCTTCGGCACCCGCAACAACTACCGCACTAAGCTGATTGACTTTGACGTGGCCCGCATCGGCCTCCCTTACAATGCCATCTTAGGATATCCCGCGCTCGCCAAGTTCATGGCGGTGATCCATCCTGGCTACAACGTCCTCAAGATGCCAGGCGACATCATCACCATAGTTGGAGACAAGGAAGATGCGATTCGAGCCCTCAAGCTCGCCTACGGGGCTATGGCGGCTTCACGCCCTGGCACTGAGAGCATGCCGGAAGCTTCGGAGGCTACGCATGCGAGGAAGAAGCAGTTATTCTCCCAGGACCACGCCGAGACGAAGAAAGTGCCGGTTGATGGCAATGACTAGGGCCCCACCTTCACCATCAGCGCTGGCCTCCCCCTGGAGCAGGAGGAAGTGCTCATCGCTTTCCTCCCGGCGAACAAGGACGTGTTTGCTTGGAAGGTGTCTGAATTGGCTGGCATCCCGAGGGAAGTGACGGAACACCACCTGGCAGTGTGCCTCAATGCTCGCCTAGTCAAGCAAAAGGTGCGGCGTCAGGCGCCGGAGAAGCAGGCGTTCATTGTCCAAGAGGTGCACAAGCTGCATGAGGCGGGGATCATACGAGAGGTGCATCATCCGGAGTGGCTCGCCAACCTGGTCGTCGTTCCCAACAAGGGCGGAAAGGAGTGTATGTGCGCAGACTTCAGGAGCCTCAACAAGGCTTGCCCTCAGGATCCATTCTCGCTTCCGCGCATCGACCAGATCGTGTACTCCACTGCAGAGTGCGACCTGTTGTGCTTCCTGGATGCCTTCTCAGGCTACCACCAGATCAAGATGGCAACAGAGGATGTCGAGAAGACAACCTTCATTTCTTCGTACGGCGTGTACTTCTACACTTGCATGCCCTTCGGGCTGAGGAGCGCCGGCGCCACCTTCCAGTGGCTGATGCACATCATGCGGAGGCCTACATCGATGATATCGTGGTCAAGTCGCGCGAGGCTAAAATGCTGGTCGAAGACTTGGAGGAAACATTCGCCAACCTACGCAAGGTGAGCTTGAGGCTTAACCCTGAGAAGTGTGTTTTCGGGGTCCCTTCCGGCAAGCTGCTCGGCTTTCTTGTCTCCCACCGAGGGATCGAGGCCAACCCCGAGAAGATCAAGGCCATTGAAAGGATGCGCCCACCTCATACCCTCAAGGAGATGCAGAAGCTGGTGGGACGTGTGACTTCTCTGGGGCGCTTCATCTCCAAGCTTCACGAGCGTGCCCTGCCATTCTTCAAGGTGATGAAGCGGAAGGGTTCCTTTGAGTGGACCCAGGAAGCGGATGCAGCCTTTGAAGACCTCAAGAGGTACCTCACAAGCCCGCCCGTCATGGTGGCACCCCGCTTCCGCGAGCCCTTGGTGCTCTACCTGGCAGCTACCCCGCATTCGGCCAGCGCGGCGCTCGTAGTGGTCCGGGAGGAGCGCGTCAGCACCCAAGGGAGGCCCGGCGACCCTCAAGAGGCCGCGGGGCTCTCCCGGGCTCCCCACACCTCCTTTGTCTGGCGACGCGCGAGGGCCCCCGCACCCCACCAGAAGCAAGCCGTCGCCGATGCCCCGCGCCTCATCGAGCACCCTGTATACTTTGTCAGCATGGTGCTGCGGGACGCATGCGCATGCTACCCTATGCAGTAGAAGCTCCTCCTCGCACTCCTAGTTGCTTCTAGGAAGTTGTGCCATTATTTCCAAGGCCACCCCATCAAGGTTGTCTCCGCATACCCCCTGGAGAAGGTGTTGCGCAGCCCCAATGCCACTGTCCGAGTCGCCGAGTGGAACATCGAGCTGCAAGCCTACCAGCTGGAGTTCTGCATGACCAGGGTCATCAAGGGAGCGGCGCTTGCCGACTTCGTGGCAGAGTGGACGGATACCCATGATGGGGAGCCGCGCGAGGACCAGTCCCTCTCGCCCGGAGACGAGGTGCCCACTGGTTGGTCATGCACTTCGATGGCGCCTTCTCCGGGAAGGGCGCGGGAGCTAGGGTCGTGCTCCTCTCCCCAACCAAAGACAAGCTCTACTACGCCGTCCAGCTTTGCTTCCAGTGTGGCGAGAAGGTCTCCAACAACATTGCAGAGTACGAGGGCCTGATCGCCAGCCTCAAGGCCGCTGCCGCTTTGGGGATCAAGCGCCTCACCATCAAAGGCGATTCCCAGCTCCTCGTGAACTTCTCCAACAAGGGGTACAAGCCGAAGGACGAGCATATGGCGGCATATATTGAGGCGGTAGGTAAAATCGAAAAGCATTTCCTGGGCTTGGAATTGGAGCATGTTCCACGCAGCGCGAACAAGGAAGCCGATGATGTCACCAGGCGAGCATCCCGCCGCGAGCCTCAAAACCCTGGCGTCTTCGAAGAAAGGCTCTTCAAGTCGTCAGCTGCACCCCCGATCGTTGGCACGAGCTACCGCCTGCACCAACCACGGGCGCCCCGGTTTGTGGCCTGACCTCGGGAGCTCACCTACTTCTGGCATTGGAGCCCCAGGCAGGCAGATGGGTTGAGGAGCTCAAGGCCTACCTGCTCCACGGCACCCTGCCAGAAAAGGACGTGGAAGCAGAGCGCGTGGCTCATGATACGTCTCCAACGTATCTATAATTTTTGATCGTTCCATGCTATTATATTATCTATCATGGATGTTTTATATGCATTATTATGCTATTTTATATCATTTTTTGGGACTAACCTATTAACCTAGTGCCCTTTGCTAGTTGCTATTTTTTCCTTGTTTTCCTCTTTTACAAAAAGTCAATACCAAACGGAGTCCAAACGGAATGAAACTTTTTAAGGATTTTTCTTGGAACAGAAGACAACCACGAAGCTTCGGGAAGAGATCATAAGACCCACGAGGGGGCCACAAGCCCTAGGGGCGCCCCCCAGGGGCCCCCTAGGCTTGTGCCCCCCCCCCCCCCCCGTGGATCTCCTAGCCCTAATCTCCACTTTATAAATACCCAAATATTCCCCTTACGTCAGAGGGCACACCAAAAATACTTTTCCACCGCGGCAAGCTTCTGTTCTCGTGAGATCCCATCTTGGGGCCTTTTTCGGCACTCCGCCGGAGGAGAATTCGATCACGGAGGGCCTCTACACCAACCTTGCCGCCCTTCCGATGATGTGTGATTAGTTTATTGATACGTCTCCGTCGTATCTATATTTTTTTATTGTTTCCTACCAATATTATATAACTTTGACATACTTTTGGCAACATTTTATATGATTTATTGGACTAACCTATTGATCCAGTGCCCAGTGCCAGTTCCTGTTTGTTGCATGTTTTTTGTTTCGTAGAATATCCATATCAAATGAAGTCCAAATGCGATAAAATTTTACGAACATTTTTTTGGAATATATGTGATTTTTGGGAGGTGGAATCAACGCTAATGGAGGCCCACGACCTCCACAACCCACCAGGGCGCGCCGGGCACCCCTGGCGCGCCGGGCACCCCTGGCGCGCCCAAGTGTCTTGTGCCCCCCCGTAAGTCGGTTGGGGCCTTCTTCAGGCGCAAGAAAGATAATTTATGAAAAAATCGTGTAAAAATTTCAGCACAATCGGAGTTACGAATCTCCAGTAATTTAAGAAATGGTGAAGGGCCAAAAAACAGGAACGTGAAACAGAAGAGAACAGAGAGGGAGATCCAATCTCGGAGGGGCTCCCGCCCCTCCGCCGCCATGTAGGCCATGGACCAGAGGGGGAACTCTCCTCCCATCTAGGGGGAGGCCAAGGAAGAAGAAGAAGGAGGGGGGCTCTCAACCCCTCTCCCCCGGTGGCGCCGGAGCACCGCCGGGGCAAGGATCATGACGGCGATCTACATCAACAATCTTGCTACCGCCAACATCGACTTTCTCCCCCTCTATGCAGCGGTGTAACACCTCTTCTCCCCGCTATAATCTCTACTTAAACATGGTGCTCAATGCTATATATTATTTCCCAATGATATATGGCTATCTTATGATGTTTGAGTAGATCCCGTTTTGTCCTATGGGTTGATAGATGATCATGATCGATTGGAGTTGTATATTTTATTTTGGTGCTGTCCTATGGTGCCCTCCATGTCGCGCAAATGGAGGGATCCCCACTGTAGGGTGTTGCAATACGTTCATGGTTCGCTTATGGTGGGTGGCGTGAGTGACAGAAGCACAAACCCGCGTTTGGGGGTCATTGCGTATGGGATAAAGAGGACTTGATACTTAATGCTATGGGTGGGTTTCATGACCTTAATGATATTTAGTAGTTGCGGATGCTTTCTAGAGTTCCAATCATAAGTGCAAATGATTCAAGTAGAGAAAGTATGTTAGCTCATGCCTCTCCCTCATATAAAATTGCAACAATGATCACTGGTTTAGTTATCGATCACCTAGGGACAAATGACTTTCTTGTTGACAAAAGCTATCTACTTCTATTGTCTTGTATTTTACTCATAGTTTTATTCTCGTAAGTACTTCTAGTTTTATTCGTGCAAACTATCCTATCACCTACAAAATAGTTTCATACTTGTTTTAGGTAAAGCAAACGTCAAGTGTGCATAGAGTTGCATCGGTGGTCGATAGAACTTGAGGGAATATTTGTGCTACCTTTAGCTCCTCGTTGGGTTCGGCACTCTTATTTATTGAAAAAGGCTACAAACGATCCCCTATACTTGTGGGTTATCAAAACCTTTTTCTGGTGCCGTTGCCGGGGAGCAAAGCGTGGGGTGAATATTCTTGTGTGTGCTTGTTTGCTTTATCACTAAGTAGTTTTTATTTTGTGCTCTTGTTTTCTCTCTCTAGTTATGGGTAGGAAAAGTAAAATACCAAAAAAATAGTTGTACCTACTAAACCAATGGTTGAAGAACCACCCAAAATCTATCGTACTATTGAAGCTTTCTACTTGGATCATCTTCGATCCCTATGTGCTCGTGCTGAAACCCCAACTAGCTTAAATGAACATGCTTATTTTGTGCGACACCGCTTATCTCAAAAAGGGAAACTTTTATGGCATCATATTAATAGTTTGTATTGTTATGCTTTGAATTTATGTGAAATACATGATTTTACTTGTTGTTCTGAAGACCCTAAAAAACACCTTCCCTTCCAATGTGAGTTTAAGGATAATGGAATTTTATATTCTTATGCCAAGGGTGTTTATAATTATTATGATATTGAAAAAAATTGAAGAATTTGTTGCTTTTAAGGGTGCTTATGAAATTGCTTCTTTGATTGAAAAGTTTGATGCTACTCTTTACAAATCCGAAAATTTTGCCATACTTAAATATTGCTACGAAAATTATTCTTCTAATGCTTATATTAAACCATATATTGAGGACTTCTTCACTGTCCAAGAAGAGATTAATGTTTTGCAGG
Organism: Triticum aestivum; assembly: GCF_018294505.1. NCBI lineage: Eukaryota > Viridiplantae > Streptophyta > Magnoliopsida > Poales > Poaceae > Triticum > Triticum aestivum. The sequence continues at coordinate 417,110,186 of NC_057808.1, read as the reverse complement.
AGTCTATGGAAGAAGAAATTGGTGAAACTGTGAGCTCATTGGATGAAAAAGATGACGAGGAGAGCCAAGAACAAAGGGAGGAAGAGCAGATTAGCTACCCGTGCCCACCTTCTAATGAGAGTAACTCTTCAACTCATACATTATTTAATGCCCCTTTGTTCTTACCAAAGGATGAATGCTATGATCCTGTTGATTCATTTGAAATATCCCTTTTTGATGAACTTGATGCTTGCTATGCTTGTGGCCATGATGCCAATATGAATTATTCTTATGGAGATGAACTTGCTATAGGTCCTTATGTTAAGAATGAAATTGTTGCTATTTCACCCACGCATGATAGTCCTATTATCTTTTTGAACTCTCCAAACTACACTATATTGGAGAAGTTTGCACTTATTAAGGATTACATTAATGGGTTGCCTTTTACTGTTGCACATGATGATTTTGATGAATATAATATGCATGTGCTTGCCGCTCCTACTTGAAATTATTATGAGAGTGGAACTATATCTCCACCTCTCTAGTAAGCACTACCTTCTATCCTTACTTTTTGTTTTCTGTTTTATTAGTTAAATAAAATAAATGCCATGTTTTGTCTGTTTTCTGAATTTCCCGTGCAATAAAAAAATGACCCAAAAATAGAAGTTCTCAGAATGCCCTAAAAACTTAATACGAATTTTTCTGAATATTTAAGAATTTGTGGTGCAAATAATACCAGAGGGGGGTGCACCTGGTGGGCACAACCCACCAGGGTGCGCCAGCACCCCCTGGCGCGCCGTGGGGGGTAGTGGTCCCCACGTGGGCCCCCTCACTTATCTGTTCATCCCACATTGTCACCTACCTCCAGAAAAAAATCCCTCATACTCTCTTTCCCGTGTTTTTGAGCTCAAACCCGCGGATTTCGATCTCTTTGCTCGAAGCTCCGTTTCCGAAACTGTTTCAGGGATTTGTTGCTTGGTATGTGACTCCACCATTTGTCCAATTAGTTTTCCTTTTAGTGGTTTATACTTTGAATAAATAGCTACTCTTGGTGCTGCTGTAGATGTGCTTGCATGTTGAATTCTTAGTGTTCTAAGTAGTTTGAATGCTTGCTATGGCCTCTATGTATCCCTATGAGTAGTTGCTATCAATTTTGTGAAGTTTTGTTGGGAAAATTTTGTGAACTAAAAATTCAGATTTTTGTTCATAGGAAAAATTGTACGCGGACATGAATATCTTTAGGAAATTTGGCTCTAAGAAGAACTCCAAGGGTGTTATTGGGGAGTCTTCTGACAGTGATCTCCGCCCTCGGAGGTTGGCGGAGGTACGGCCGTGCGAATGGCCGCACACCCCGTTCCTGCAAGAGGCTGGAATTCATGAGGAGTTCATGCAATTTATTGCCAATGCTGGTCTCACCGACTTCATCGCAGATGAGTGTGACCAACACCAAATCCTCACAAACATGTTTGTTCAAAGTTTTACTTTCCTGCCTAGAAATAATCCTCCTGAAGTGAGTTTTGATTTATATGCTGAAAACCATCAGATACCACTTACTGAGTTTTGCAACATATGCATGATCCCGTCTGATGGGAGCTTGGCTGAGCCTAGGCCGACTGAGTTTGAGGACTTCTGTCGCACTTTGACAGTGGGTGATGAGAGGGGAGTGTCAGCCATCACTACCGGTGGCTTACATTTTTCCTGCTGTTCGTTACTTTGCATATTTCATCACCAAATGCTTGCTTGCTAGGGAGAAGGTAGGTGCACTTAGTTCACCAGACCTGGCTGTTTTACGTCGTGCAGTAGAGGGCGACAACACTTATAGCTTGGGAGCTATTGTGGCTCGTCACCTCCATCTTAATAGATCTCAGGGTAAAATACATGGTGGGATTTTTGCTACTCGTTTGGCGGCTCACTTCGAGGTTGAGATACGCCCTCATGATTACCCTCTGACCAAGGTTTACCTAGACCAGGCAGCCATTTATCACCATCACTTTCCTGCACATGATAGTCCTAACATTGCCATTCCTTATAACTTGGTCTATAGCGTTGACACTCGTGATGTTATCCCCTTGCCTGCACCTGCTTTGTTTGATTCTGTTCCCAGGGGCGGATATCGAATTATGCATGCAGACATCCTCGCCTACTGGAATGCTCACGCTGCTGCAGAGGCTACACAGGCACCTCAGCAGTGGGATGTGTGGATGCCCGCTCCTCAGGATCCCTACTACCCTCCAGGCTACTGATCGATTACCAACTTAGGCCAAAAGCCTAAGCTTGGGGAAGTACGTGTTTCTCACCGACATTATATTCATGTTCACTTATCATTCTGTTTGTCGGTGCTCACACTTTTTCATTGTATCATCCATGCTTAGATTTATTTTCTTGCTTTCTTCTTATGTGTTTGAATTTTTTTAGAAAAAACCAAAAAAATTAGTTGTAGTAATTTAGTTTCCATGCATGCTTAGTAGTAGCACTAAAAAGAAAATCCAAAAATATTTCCTTGTTCTTCTTTTGCTTGTTGGGAGCTTTCCCGTGTAAATAGTTTTTCTCGTTTTTGCTTTTCCCTTTTATTTGCTTGTTCAAGAAAACCAAAAACTCCAAAAATATTTCAGTGTGTTTCTCTGAACTTCTTTTCTTTTTAGGGTTTTTACATCTATGCCCTAGTTCCTTAGCCATACTCATTCATCCCCACGCTCTTAACTTTTACTCACTTTTCCACACTCCCTTGCCCAAAACCCTCAGAACTGGTCACAAACGGTGGATGCCGTCGGGTCATTGCTTTGACCGTTAACTCTGACGAGTGGGGCCGCGCAGACTGTGTTGCCCGTTGGACCTGGTGAGTGGGGTCGCGGCGGACGGTGCCGCGGTTAGCCCGTTGGGCCGTGGTTAGACTTGGGTCGTGCGCGCGCCAGAACGACAGAAGCCCGTTATGCATGCACGACATGTCCAGCTAGCCTGCATGCATGAACGTAGCTAGCCTACCTGCATGCGCCGCCGCCCGCTGCCATGATGCGCTGACCGGCCTCTTTTTCACGCGAGCCGCCACGGACGCTCACCGGCCCCATTTTCACGTGAGCCGCCACGGACGCAGGGACGGTTGCTGCCGCTGGTTCGTATCATCTCCCACGCGTGTCTCCTCGATGTAGAGCATTGTGTCGGATGTGGGGTTCCGGCAAACCCTTAAGGTTCGAACACTGGGGTGCGCGCGAAGTCTTTCCCTCCTACCGATCTACGCCCTAACTCGCTAAGATCTCGCGGACGAACTCGTCGAACTCGCAACACAGAAAGGCACGAGGTTTATACTGGTTCGGGCCACCTTTGTGGTGTAATACCCTACTCCAGTGTGGTGGTGGTGAATTGCCTCTAGGGCTGATGATGAATAGTACAAGGGAAGAATAGCCTCCTGAGGTTGAGGTGTTCTTGTGGGTAGGCTCTCGACTGGGTTGGATCAGGCTAAGATGAGATGCCTCTACTATGGTGGCTAGCTCTACTTATATAGGCCCTGGTCCTCTTCCCAAATATCGAGCGGGAAGGGAGCCAAAACAACGGCGGGCAAATTTGAAGGGGGACAGCTAGTACAAGCTATCCTGACAAAAGCGGTCTTCGCCTGTGAAAAGCTCTGGCGGTGATGCCGTCTTGGGCTCCACGATGACCCCGTCTTGCCGTCCTCCCGGTCTTGGTCTGGTTGCATGAATATAGCAACCTTTTCCTGATGCCTCGGTACTCTTCGCCCGCGCTGGCCTCCTTAGCACCAAAGAGGAAATAAAGACGCTGCGAGCTCGCGCCCGCCTGGCGCCCGCCTGGTGTCGTTCGTCATGGCTCACGTCACGAAGGCCTCGTGAGGTTTACCCCGCCTTGATATCTCCGCTCCTCGTGAGCCTGCCTGGATAGGCCACTCCAGAGGAGGTCTTGCGTCGTCCCCCTCGCGAGGCTTGGACCCTTGCGAGGGTCTTGGATGCCTTGTTGATGAAGATGGGCCGTACGGCCTGCTGGCTTAGCCACGCTGTGGGCCGCAGGCAGGCAAGTCTGGGGACCCCCGTTCCCAGAACGCCGACACATTGTTTCACACTTTTTGATCCACTCGCATCTATTCAACGTGGCAATTAAAACCTGTTGGCAATTAAAGTGGCATATCGATCGACGCGGCTCGTTTGAGCGTAGCAAATCCAGAGCACGGCTGGTGCCACTCCCCTTCGCTTCCCCTTTCCCTATTTAAACCACCACCCTCCACCTATTCTCCACACATCCATTTGCGCCGCCCCCTTCTCTTCTTCACCAAAACCCAGAGCACTCTCAAAGCGAGGCGAGGATGTAGTACAACGGCCCCACCTTCAAGCTACCACCGACCGTGCCGGAGAGACGATATCCAGCCGGCGTCGTCGTGGAGAGGATGCTCCGCGTGTGGGCGTTCTCACGCTGGAGGGGTGCAAGGGGGTTTGCTGAGTGGTTCCTCCGTGCGGGCTTCGCCCACCTCCCGGCGGGCTCGCCGGTGATGTTCCGACTGGATGAAGTGCGTCCAAACTCCAGGACTCCGCCGATAGGGCTCACCGTCACCTTCACCAACAGATTTGATGTGTACCACCTCCTCGGCAAGGTGTTTTGGTGTGGATGCAAATTCATCGCATTCACAATCCACGACATCTTCACAAACTTCGACTGCATCTTCCCCACCCGCGATGGTATGCACAGCCTCCCCTACTACATCGGCCAGGATGGCATGGAGAGGGAGCAGTGAAGAGAAGGCGCAGTGAAGATGGTGGTGAAGTCCTGGTCTCGATCGTGAGCTTTTCTTGCCCTAGGGTGTTAGGGCTTTTTATCTTTTATATATTTCTATCTTAATTATGTCGTTGATTGTACCGTGAACTTTTAATCTCTGTCGTGTTATCCCCTCCCTAAGAACTTTGTTATGCTTGCTACCCTTAGTTGATTTTTTTTGAGAAATGCTACCCTTATTTGATATGTCGTTGGTTATTAGTGTTTTCGCTTGCTATTTCTATCTTATTTGACGTGAGATAAATCGCTAGATGGATATGGTGCCGTACACGAGCCCTTCTACTAAATCAATCAATGATTGAGTATTCCTCAATGAAAACCAGCAAGTTTTCGCCCATTTAGAGTAGGGTCAAGTTTTAGCACGCGGATAATGGAGTATTTGAAGTGTCAAAAAGGAAACTAAAGCTAGAAAAATGAGCCATGTTGATGTTGAAAAGAAGAAGAAGAAGAAAAGCTATTTTTTTGGATTTTTGGTGGCCCTATTCCGTATATTGTATGAACAAAAACAAGCTGATTTTTGAATAATTTGTGGACTATGCTATGGTTTAGGGTGCATTCTGTTTTATGTAAGAAGTATGCTATGGTTGCTACTCTTTATGTTATGGATGTATGCTTGCTACGTGAGATATCGGTCGACGGATATGGTGCCGTAGCCGAGCTACTTCTTAGTAAAAAACAAAAACAAAAAATCATGTATACAATATTTTTCTTGCAACAAAACTTGTTTATAATACCCGCATGTCAAAAAATGAACCCAAAAATGAAAGTGTTGTGTCTTAGGCTATATACAGAAGGAAATTGCCATGATATGTACATATAAATTTGACATGTGCAAGTCCAACAATAAATCGATTTGACATGCACTATTTTTCTTCGGCATGGCAAACCATGGATTTACCATGGTAATAATCAAGGTTAAACAGAGCCAGCGCGTGGGCCTTCGACACTCAACGCGATGAGACGGCCCAACCAGAGCTTAGTTTAAATTTGGGCCCTAGAACTACTTTTTTTCTGCGGTCGGTGTTGTCTGACGAAACTGACGAAACTAACGGGTACCCAAAACTGACATGATCCACAAATTAAGCAACACAGAGCATAGAGCACATGATCCACAAATTTAACCAAATTGTAGAGCACATGATCCACAAATTAACCAAATCCTAGAGCACATGACACCACACTAATAACATCTCTAACGAGTGATGACCAGCAAGTAAGCAAATCCTAGAGCAACTACACAAAAGTAAAAGGGATAGAATCCTAAAGCTATCAGATTCACCTGCTTGTTCAATTGAATCATCTGCTTCAAGTTCTTGTTCATCTTCTTTATTTCCCCCTTCAGATCTGCATCCCCAACTGTCACAGCAGCACTTTCAGAGACCAAATTCATTGTTGCTGACGGCAGATTGAGCTCCCGGGTTGGGGCCCCATTGAATTGAATCCGCTTAACGTAGTCATCCAGCCATTCAAAATGTGTGCATTTCTTCACGATGTGAATCGAAAAAATGAACCCTAAATCCCAGATTTAAAAAGAATTAAAAGCAAATAGAAAAAGAAATCAGAGAAAAATCATGAGATCTAACCTGCCCCTTTGGCTTGCTCTCGCATTTCACGAGCTCGCGCCCATACTTGCCATTCTTGACCTCCTTCCAAGTCAACCGTATCAGTGGCGCGCTGCATGGGTAGTCAGGACATCGCTGCATGGGAAGTGGACCATACTGGGTCCACGAGGGGTGGGAGGCTGAAGTGGAGCTCGACATATCGCCCAAAGTTGCCGGAGAAGAAGAAGCAAAGGAGTGGCTCCTCTCGTCGCCGGAGAAGAAGTAGCAGAGGAGGAGTGGCTCCTCTCGTCGCTGCAGAATAAGCACCAGAATAAAGGGGTACCCGAAGAAAGGGGAAGCACAACCAACAAGTCTCGCGGATCGCCCCATGATCCAATGATGCGGAGCCGTCCATGTGATCCAATGGCGCGGAGCCTGGTTGCAGCCTGCCCTCGGAATTACTTCTAGAAGACCACATCTGAGGGCTCTCGCTTGGTGCTAGGGTATGATCGTACGGCTGACGTTTGAAGCTAGGTTTAGGCGAAACCCCGCGGGGTTTAGAGGGGTTTTGAGCTGGTCAACGGGGTTTCAAAGGCTTTGACTGAGCATAAATAATTTATAAAAAAATCGAAAAAATATGAAACCTTCGCCGTTCGTCGTTTTATAGGACACACTAATGTGAAAAAATACTAAACTTGGTATACGTACATTTAGAGAAAAAAACCTAGCTAGCACGATCGAGGTAAAATGAGCACCATTAATTAAAAAATCAAAAAAATATAAAACTTGCGCACAATGTTGTCTTGTGAGACATGTTACCAACCAGAAATCAAAAACTTTGTTTGTGGACATTTTCATGAAAAAACCTTCACACATATGAGCTATCATGTACAACATTTCATAGAGACCAAGGAGAGGAGGTAGGGTTTCCCTTCGGTTTTTGAATTTTTTAAAAAATCAAAAAAATCAGCAAAGCTTGATTTCAAAGTGAATAAGAAGGATCTGAACTTAGTTTTCCATTTTCATATGGTAAACTTAGTTTTTACCCTAGCTTGGGGCTGTTTACCCTAGCTTGGGAGCTCATTTGGAGCACATTTCTCATGACTACAAGTTTTGTAGATGCAAAAGAGATCGGATTGATCACCCTAACGTTTATAATAGTTCAGCAAACTGTGCAACTCACACCACAGAGGAATGGACTGAAGTGTTGGTTCAAATTCAAAGTTTGCCTAAAATTAAAGTTTGCCTCGGTAGTTCAAATTCAATGTTTACATATAAATTATTACACCTTACAAGTTTTCACAGTACTTCAAATTAATGACAGAATCCTTATTACAAATCTTTAAAGTTCAAAGTTTATGACTTGCATTCAAGTTCAAATTCAAATATTTGCCTTGATCCTTGTGTTCCGGGATGGGTTAACCGTCTTGCTTCTGGTTTCCCTGGCTGGGATATTTTGTGCTTTTGAAAGCTTTGTCTTGTTGCTTCTGATCTTCACTTCTGGTGGTGGCGGTTTTGTTGAGCTTTGACTGATCGAGCAAGTGATGACTAGTTGACGGTCATCTGTGGGCTCACTAATCTTTCAAGGAACTTCAGACAAAATAACTTCCTCCTCTCTTATAGCGTCAAAACCTTCATAAGCCATGGTTTCAAATTCCGCATCAGATGATGGTTCAACCGAAGTTTCTTCCTCTCTAGGTCTTTTCTGTCTTGTGCCTCTAATTATCCTAGAGCTGGGTCAAACAGAAATAAGCTTAGCCATCGATAAAAAAGAGAACAAATGCAAAAAAATGGAAAGATTGCACACATACCAAGCTGCTACTTCAGTTGCTTCATTCTCTAAACTTGTTGCATTATCCTCTGATGCTGCATTATCCTCTAAACTTGCTGCATTCTCCATTGCTATTGCATTCTCCTATGCATTTGCTGCTGCCCATTGTTCCTCTTCTCCAAATGATGCATCAACAGGATTGGTACAACGCCTAGCAATATGCCCTAAGATACCACATCTTTTGCACTTACGCTGTTTTTTACACGACCCTCTTCACCAGCTCTTATCCTGTTTTTCCTTGGTCTTCCTGGTGGTATACTCAGTACAGGAGAATGGAGTTTGAACCCTGGGTCTACTATGTTCCATTGGTCTTTTCCCAAGAGTGCAGGCACATTTTCAGCATAAGCAGCCCTAAATTTGGCAACAGAGAAATATTCAGAGCAATACTGATCAACTTCCATCTTCACCTCCAATAACAGTCATGAGATGTAGGGCATGTATGCACGGCTTCCCGCGGATCTGCCATTGCCTACAGCTGCATTCATTGGTTGCAAGGTTCACTGGATATCTCCATTCCCTATTTTTACTGTCAATGTATGTCACCTCAGCCTCGTATGTCGACGGTCGAATGCATTTCATTCTTTGTCCTCTTGACTTGGCATGCAATGCCTTAATCAGAGATGGAGCATAAGATGGCCAACATATTGTGTTTCTGCAATTCTTTTACGAAGAGCCATCTTTACCATGATCATCTGCATGATCTTATCAAATGCTTGCCACAACAAAAGCCCTTTCACTGACTTGAACTTTGCATTGAAACACTCAGCGAGGTTATTGGTCACATAGTCTACTTGGCAGATTTCATTGAATTTGCTTCTTGACCACAGCTTTCCATGATGTTCATCCATGTACTCCTTCACCAAAGTATTATGAGCATACAACACTGTCAAATGGTGCTCATGCTTCCTTAAGCTGCATGTGTATGATGCTGGCCATAGATTCTCATCATAAACTTTGCCTTTGAATTTCTTTTTAAAATTCTACACTAGGTGTCGCATGCATTCCCTATGTTCCACTCCAGGGAATACAATTTCTACTGCAGTTTCTAAACCCTTGCAAGCATCTGTGTGTATAACTCAACCTGAGGTTGTACCTATAATGTTGTGCAACTGCTGCAGAAACCAAACCCAACTCTCCTCACTCTCTACCTCCAACACACCAAATGCAACTGGGAATAGCCAGTTGTGTCCATCAACTGCAGAAGCTGCTGCTAGCTGGCATCTCCATCTTCCATTCAAAGCAATCGCATCGACAGCCAAATGGGGCCTACAACCATTCAGAAACCCCTGCCAGCAAGCCTTGAAACAAACAAAAGCCCTCCTGCCCTTTTAATTTGTACTTAACTGTATGCTTGTCAATCTCTACAACACTCCCTGGACTAGTCGTCTCCACTTCAGCTTTGAAGGTGTAAAGCAACTGAAAACTCTCATTCCATGGACCATTAGTCCTATCAAGAGCCCTTTCCTTAGCATAGAAAATCTTCATGCATTGTACATTAATCTTGTACTTCTCAAATAGCTTCCCATGGAGTGCTGTTGAACCAATTGTTGGTGTTTCCCTCACCCAATCCAAGATTGCATCTGCCACCCACCTAGTCTTTGCAAGCTTAGATTTTTCATTTCCCCCTCCCCCTCCAGGTGGGCAAGTGTGCCCGTGTGGGTTGCTTTTTATCTGAAACAAAATGAAAAATGATGTCAAATACAATAAAGAAATAGTACACATGATCTGAATATAGAATGGATAAATAATCTGATAACAATATTCAGTTGTAATACCTGAATCAATTTGCTCTTTCGCATAGTGGATGCATGCAACCTCCACCTACACCTATCATAAGGGCAATGAACAGTGAATCTTCCTGGCTCACTCCTATCAACCTCATAAGAGTTTTCAGTGAGAATGCAATATGTAGTCACTGCATTACGACAGTACACTATCGATTCGAATACGGTTCCTGGAGTAAGGTCAGGATTCTCCCTGTTCCACTCAATTGTTGGCATGTCCTCACCATCATATTCTTGTAAAACTAAGGAGTCGATGTTCTCCTCCCTCTCTTCATCATCAGTGTCATCAAATCTAGCACGGCTGCTAGGCTCCTCTGCATATTGATCTTCCACTGCCTGTTGACTGACTCTTTCTACCAGTTCAGGGAATAGAATCTCATCCTCATCATCATGTCGAGGCACTTCCTCGTCAGGATCTACATCTACTTCTACATCAGGTGCAGAAGGGAGAGGAGAAGTGGTAGAATTAGCGGCAGCCGACATGTTGTGGCTTTCAGAACCACTAGGTTTACTTGGTCTCAACCTACAAGGAGTGCGAGGACGCTCGCTATTAGCAAAGACAGATGATGTCTGAACACCCTTCGGGATACGTTGTTTGCGTGCCTGAAGCACACAATATGGATTTTACTGAAAGGGCTGTCAGCATTCAAACTGAATAGCAATCCCAGATGCTCATCACAAGTTAATGGGAGAAATCTCTGCTCGGTACCGTCGAAATATCTCAGTTCAACAGCATCGGCAGGGTTCCACGGATACTCACAACAGAGTGCCTCGCGGAAATCTCTCAACAAAACGCTGGTTTCTACCACTTTAGGATAGAAAAATCCAGAAATCACACACGGTTTAGTTCCACGCAGCTCGCTAGTTTCCATTCTAACCGCCAGCCGAAAAGCAAGTGCAGGATCAACCCTATTCGAATGAAATAAGATAAAGGGCGCAGTTAGGCCGTTTTTTTTTAGATAAATTGCGCGGATTCACGCCAATGGTGGTCAAATACAGCCTAATTTACGGATCTCCTAATCAATTTGAGAGGAAAATGATGCTTACCCAGGTGGAATCCATGAATTATCAGCCTCTGATTCGACCCAATCATCTCCACGGTCGATGGGCCGGACGGGGTGCCCCCCCGACATCGCTTCCTAATCCTCGATGGGGAGAGAGGGGTAGATGCGGCAGAGGCAGCACGACTGCGGCGAAGGCGGCACGACTGCGGCGGAGGCGGCAAGAGTGCGGCGGAGGCGGCACGACAGCGGCAGAGGCGGCATGACGGCGGCGGAGGGGGCGGCGCGGAAGCGACTGTATCTGATTCAGGTTACCGTGAGTGTCAGTTTCGTGGCCCCACTGGTTACCACGTAACGGTCAAAATGCGGACTCCGCCCTACGCGGCCCCACTAGTCAGAGTTAACTTTCAAGCCATTGACCCGACGGCAACGTCTGCTGTGACCAGTTCTAAGGGTTTCGCGCAAGGGAATGGGGAAAAGTGAGCAAAATTTAAGAGCGTGGGGATGAATGAGTAGAACTAACGAACCAGGGGAACAGAAATAAAAAACCCTTCTTTTTATTCGAGTCTTACCGAGGAGAAGACCACGATGAAAATGTTGAGTGGCTCTCATATGAATAACTGTTGAACCAATAAGAGCACATTTTACCTTGTCTTCTCCTGTTGAATAAAATGTTTTGCAGATTCCAGCTTAGTCCATGGCACTCTTGCACTATTATTATTTTCTTATCATTCGATCGTGCAAGTGAAAGACAATAATGACGATATTCGAATAGCTGGCTGTGGCAAAGAGAAACTGGTATGAACTTGACTTGTTCTTGTTGTGTAAATATGTTTAACCTAGTGCCCATGATTCAGCCCATTATGATTAAACCTGTTTGCAATGACAATTAGAGATTATAGTTTCTCAGTCCATGCATAAGTAGCTGGGAGTTGATAATGATCTATCTTGGATATCAACATAGCGTTAAAATGATTGTGATGTAGTATGATGATATGGTATCCTCCTCTGATTGTTCGAGTGGCTTGACTTGGCACATGTTCATGCATGTAGTTGAATCAAAACCAACATAGCCTCTATAATATTTATGTTCGTGGTGTTCATATCCTACTCATGCTAGTGGCCAATGTTACTTGTGCATAATGCCTGGTTATGATCGTTGTTGCTCTCTAGTTGGCCGCTTCTCAATCTTAATTGCTAGCCTTCGCCTGTACTAAGTGGGAATTATGCTTGTACATCAAAAACCTTGAACCCAAAGTTATTCCAGATGAGTCCACCATACCAACCTATATAGGGTATTACCCTGCCGTTCTAAGTAAATTTGCATGTTCCACCTCTAAAAACTTCTAAAAAATTATCCATTTTGTGTGCCTGGATCATTCATGGAACGACAGGAGGTGGTCGATATCTTCCATGCTAAGCGGGTTATTCTCAGGTCGAGTGTTTATTCACTCACCATCGCACGAGAAAATGGGCAGTAATAGGGATGCCCAGTCCCAAACTACAAACATGAAAAAGAGTCCATCTCTTGAATAATCAAACAAAAACTCCCAATGGAGTAAAAACCTTTACTTTCCGCTTGGGAACCGCCACTAGCATGCTTAGAATAGAAGATGTTGATAACTAATGGTCGTGAAGTGAATGAGAAGGGTGCATGTCTCAAAATATCATTCATCTCTGTTTTAAAAAATTGAGCTCTGGCACCTCCGCAAATCAATGCTTCCCTCTGTGAAGGGACTTTCTATTTACTTTTATGTTGTGTCATCACCTTCTAAAACAAGCGCCAGAACCTGAGAGCACAATTGTCATGATTTATGCATTATGTATAGCTAATGTTGTGTGCATCATGACTGGATCTTTTCTACCATGAATTACAATGTTTAGTCGCTACTTGAACTTTGGAGGTGCTCTGCATTTTATGTTTTGCAATCTCAGAAAGGGCTAGCGAGATACCACTATTGTCATATTATATCATGGTTGTTTTGACAACATGTTGCTGTTTGAGATATCTTATTATTGCTCGCTAGCTGATTATGTCATTGATATGAGTCATTATAATCTTTAAGAGTTATTGTCGACATGGTTAGTATAATGATGGCTGAAAACCTGGGTGCTGTTTAAGCTTATTTATGCAAACAAGAGCAAAACAGTTCGTAAAAGTTTTTGTTTCTCACTTTCAGTTTATCAACTGAATTGCTTGAGGACAAGCAAAGGTTCAAGCTTGGGGGAGTTGATACGTCTCCAACGTATCTACTTTTTCTCACGCTTTTCCTCTTGTTTTGGACTCTAATTTGCATGATTTGAATGAAACTAACCCCGGACTGACGTTGTTTTCACCAGAACTACCATGGTGTTGTTTTTGTGCAGAAATAAAAGTTATCGGAATGGAACGAAACTTTGCGAGGATTTTTTGTATCAATAATAAGAATTTTTGGAGCCAAGACCCACCAGAGAGGGGCCCCTGGTTGGGCACAACCCACCAGGGCGCGCCCCCTCTCCTGGCTTGCCCAGGTGGGTTGTACCCACCTGGTGGCCCCGCTGACGACCCTCCTGATAGTATAAATTCACATTATTCCAGAAAAAATCGGGGAGAAAGAATTATTGTGATCCATGAGACGGAGCCGCCGCCAAGCCCTGTTCTTCCTCGGGAGGGCAGATCTGGAGTCCGTTTGGGGCTCCGGAGAGGGGGGTCTTCATTCTTCGTCATTACCAACCCATCTCCATCGCCAATTCCATGATGCTCCCCACCGGGAGTGAGTAATTCCTTCGTAGGCTCGCTGGTCGGTGAGGAGTTGGATGAGATTCATCATGTAATCGAGTTAGTTTTTGTTAGGGATTGATCCCTAGTATCCACTATGTTCCTATATTGATGTTGCTATGACTTTGCTATGCTTAATGCTTGTCACTTTGGGCCTGGGTGCCATGATTTCAGATCTGAACCATTTATGAATTCGTCATTATATCCATGTGTTAGATCCGATCTTGCAAGTTATAGTCACCTACTACGTGTTATGATCCGGCAACCCCGGAGTGACAACAACCGGGCCCACTCCCGGTGATGACCGTAGTTTGAGGAGTTCATGTATTCACTATATGTTAATGCTTTGTTTCAGTTCTCTATTAAAAGGAGGCCTTAATATCCCTTAGTTTCCAGTATGGACCCCGCTGCCACGGGAGGGTAGGACAAAAGATGTCATGCAAGTTCTTTTAATAAAGCACGTATGACTATTTACGGAATACATGCCTACATTATATCGATGAACTGGAGCTAGTGCTGTATCGCCCTAGGTTATAACTGTCACATGATGAATACCATCCAACAAGTCACCAATCCAATGCCTACTAATTTATTTATATTGATCTTGCTGTGTTACTATTGCTATCATCACTGTTACACTTGCTACAAATTACTGCTATCACTGTTACTGTTACCGTTGCTGCTGTCACTACTATCAAAACTACCAACCTACTTTGCTACTGATCACTTTGCTGCAGATAATTAATCTCCATGTGTGGTTGAATTGACACCTCAGCTGCTAATACCTTCAAATATTCTTTGGCTCCCCTTATGTCGAATCTATAAATTTGGGTTGAATACTCTACCCTCGAAAACTGTTGCGATCCCCTATACTTATGGGTTATCAACTACTGTCCCCCTTCAAATTGGCCGCTCTAGTATCCCTTCCCGCCTAGAGCTTTGGGGGAAGAGGACCCGGCCAGTATAAGTATAGGCTAGCCTCCACCATAGAGAAGGATCGAATCCTTGGGAGCCCTCGAGCCATCTGAGGCCTCTGAGGCAGCTCGCCCTTGTACTAGTTCATACTCATCCTCCTCGCCAGGCAATCCACCACAAAGCAGGAGTATGGTCTTACACCGCAAGGTGGCCTAAACCTGGGTAAATCTTCATGTCTCATTCTCCTTCCGCTCGCTCAAGCACGACGGAGCTTCGCTGTGATGCAGTGAACAGTGACCCGTAGCCTAGCGGAGTTCTTCGCGCACACCCCTGAGTTCAAACCTTGCTTTGGGTCCGCGGAGCCCCGATTCCGACACCTGTGGCTCCACAGCGACGATGGACACCAAAAGATCTTCGGGGAGTTTCATCTTTCCAGATCCGATAGTTGACTTCGCCAAAGAGATGTAAACTATGGATGTCGGCTTCACGCAGAGGAAAAGTTGTGCAGCAGAGCATCGCATGTAGTTGCAGGGATCGTGAAAAAGTGGTGGCGACAATGCATTTGTGATGTCGATGGTGGTGCTTCTTTGAGTACCCGGTATCGAGCTCCGGGGTGAAAGCCTAGATCTGAAGTCTAGCAATGGCGATGGTTATATGTCGTTGCCTTGTTGAAGGTATTGCTTGGGCTGTTTTTTCTGGTGAAAACCTAGATTCTAGCCTTGACTGGCTAGATCAAGTGACGACGCCGATTGAGAGTCGCTCCCCCTTACTAAAGGCATTGCTGTTGAAGAACCTCATCGTCCATATGGTGTGTTGAGATGATTGGTGCGGATATGGTTTCCTATAGTTTGCCGATCATGGATCTGATCACTTTGTTTTTTCTTTCTTTGTTTTTCTCGCTCATGCATTGCTTTGGCCTTATATGACTTTGCTATTTGCAAGCGTGTTTTTTGTGTGCATTTTTGTTGGTTGTGTGCACCCTAACTAAGCAGAGGCGGGTGTGTGCTCATCATGTTTGTATTCTCTTTGATGCTTCATTTTGAGCTAATAAAATCCACCCTTTTTTGAAAAAATACATATGCTCTTTGTTTTCTAAAATTTGGTACAGGAAATAATCGCATTGATACCGGATGCACTGGCTAATTTTTTTTAAATAATACATTTTTATTAATTTACAGAAATAATACGCCGAACTTTTATTTTCTAATAATAATACGGCCTCGTCTCGCCGGAGGACAAGTGGACCCCATCGCCCTACTGCTGGACGACTAGACCCTGTCGGCCTATCGGAGGACGACAGGTGGCTGGTCTTCCACGTGGCGCCCGGTGATTGACCCGGCCATGTCGCACCGCTCCCCCTTGTCCTGGCATGGGTTGTCGGTGCCCGGGGCCCAGCCGACACGGGCCTGTCGTCCACCGTCTGGACGATCGTCCACCTATTGGATGACAGGGTGCCAGCCTCGCGTCGTCACCCCGCTTCTTCCTCCTCGTTCACTTATCCTCCTCTTCCTCTGTTCTTGTTGTTGTTCTTCGTTTCTTCTCTTTCCCATCCAAAAACTAACCCATTTGTACACCAAACTGAGCCATTTTTTGCCGATTTGCCAACATAGATATGTTGTAGATAGTTGGGGGAGGCAAGGGAGACCTCGATCTAGTGATGGGGTAGCTCGTGGTGGTTGTTGTGAGCATTTTAGTGGAGGTGGTGGTGAGCATATTGGTGGAGGTGGTGGATGTTGTGTTGGTGCTGGAGGTGGAGGTGAAGCTGTGGTAGTGTGGTGGAGGTGAAGCTTCGGCTCCGGTGATTGAAGGCCGCCGTTCATCGTCGTTGCTTCGCACGCTTCAAGGGTATACTTTTACAGACATTTTTCTCATGTAGATGTCATTTGCTCCGGTAATATTTTGTATTAGGTGTGCGAATATTGTTATTTGCTTCGGTAGTAACCGATATATTTTTAGATGTCTAATATTTAGTCGTGTGAATATATTCAGTTGCTCTGGTAATATTTCATATTATATGTGGATGTCAAATATTTAGGTTTGTCAGTTTTTTTAGTTGCTGCGGTACTATCCGTAATATATTTAGATGTCAATATGTACTTCTATTAATATTTAAAGTTGTTCCGGTAATATCCTTAATATATTTAGTTTAGTAAATATTTTTAGGTGCGTGAATATTTTTAGTTGCTCCGTTAATATTCCGTAATATATGTACTTGTCAAATATTTAGGAGTGTGAATATTTTTAGTTTGTCATGTTGTTTAACAGTTGTCTATCCATGTTAAATAATTTTATAGGTGAGCCGAGATGTCCGATGTAGTGACGTTCATATTTTACTATGGTCCTGGTACTATCCAAACAAATGAGATTGGGGTTGATCTGAGTGAATTTGAGCACATAGAGGTGCCATTGACTGCCCCTCAAACATGGTTTGTTAGTCAGTTGAAAGAATGATTGACAACATGTTTAGGGCTGAATATTGAAACGCACACTGTGGGTGTTCATGCATTCTGGACCCGGTCAAGTGCAAACATTTTCTTCTATTCGAGGCCAATAGAGTGGGACTCTCAGTGGGTGCGCTGGTTACAAGGTTGTGAAACCAGGGGATGCAATCCTTGTGCCTTAGTGCTTCCCGTTGTGAAGGAGGTAATTGCACCTGAAGGCGAGGGTGGTTACAATCCTGGGCAAAGCAGTGATGGGATGCAACACTCAATGTCAAATGCTAGAGATGACGGTTATGAACAAGGGCAGAGTAGTAAGGTAGAAGGAGGAAATGCCGATGGTTATTACAGTGGGGAGGTGGATGGTGATGAGGTAGATGGGCACATGCAGAACCAGATGGAAGATGAGAATACAGATGTTGACATTGGTCATGCCGATGATTTCAACAATTCTGGTGAAGAAGAGAACGCAGAGGATGTGCCAAATGCTGCATCATGGAATCATGACTTCTCATAAGCAATGATCATGAACGATGGGGATGATTCTACCTGGCAATATCACCAGAATAACATTGCGACGGGTGCTATGTATCCCAACAAGAACGCTCTGAAGGACGCAATCATTCAATGGGAAATGTCCACACAAAGGGTTTTCACAGCTCAGAATTTCTTATGGCAAGGCTTGGAGGGCTAAGCATAGGGCGCTTGAGACCAGATTTGGTTCTTTTTCGATGCATCTAACTCTGTTCTCCGGCTCCTCCACATGCTGCAGGACCGGAATCCGGGCACCTATGTCGACATCCAAGTGTGAGGGTGTTGCATCGACTGTTCTTCTCTTTCGGTGTATGCATCGACGCTTTCAGGCATTGCCGACCGGTGATATGTGTAGATTGCACTTTTCTCACTAGCAAGTACAAGGTCAGATACTGACAGCCATTGGTCAAGACGGACAAAATCAAGTAGCACCACTCGCATTTGCATTTGTGGAGAGTGAGAACATTGAAAGTTGGACATGGTTCTTCAGGCAATTGAAAGTAGCAGTTGTGAAGGATAAGCCCAATGTTTGCATCCTTCATGGTAGGCATGCATGTATACTTAGTGCGATAAAGACACTGACAAACCCTGGTCCTGAGGAACAAACTCCATGGCAGGACTTGCAGAGTTGTTGGTGCATGCGCCATCTGGAGGCTAATTTCTTCTCACAGTTCAGAAATAAGAACCTGATGAATATGTTCAAAAGATTCTGCAAGCAGAACCAGCTATGGAAGTACAATTTGATATATGAAAGACTTAATGTGTGCACACAGAGACACGTTAGGGACAGGAAAACTGCAAGAGATGCAGCAGTGAGAGCACATGTTGAAGCAGTAGCAGCATAGTTAGCAACTGGAACAGCGGCTGTGGAGGAGGAGCCTGTTGGGCTTTGTGACTTGCCAGGATTTGACCCACCTGGTACTAGGAGAAGTCTCGGGAGGTCAATTAAAACCTTCGTCCAGTGGATAGAGCATGAGCCTCTGGAGAGGTGGTCTTTGTTGCATGACACACATGAAGCAAGGTATGGTATCATGACTACCAATTTCGCAGAAACATACAACTTTGTCCTCAGAGGAAACCGGGCATTGCCACTTACAACCATCATTGAGGCTATTTTCTATGGCACCGTGAAATATTTCAGAGATAGACGTCAAAAAGCAGAGCAACATACCTTGAACAACCCAAGCACACGTTACTATGAAAGGATTATGAAGTACATGGAAGAAAAGATGCAAAAAGCTAGGTCACAAACTGTAGTCCCCATTGGTAATCAAGAAAGAAGGTTTGAGGTCCGCTTAGCTAACAACAAATTCGGTTGTGCAAATGAGCTGAGGACGCATGAGGTCAAAATTGGAAATGAAGTCTGACCAATGTGTGAGTGCACATGCAACAAACCAAAGTTGCTTCACCTACCATGCTCCCATGTACTTGCTGCTTGCGAGCAGCTTGCAATGGATGCAATATCGTTCATGTCTCCAAATTTTCTAAAAGATTCCATCCTTAATACCTGGACAGGTGAGTTGCTGGGATTTCGCTCAATCGATAACTTCAACACCGTTAATCCTGTTGAACGGTACATTCCAGACCCAGAGAATATGCATACAAGTAGAGGTAGGCGACAGTGTCGGCGCATCCGGAATGATATGGATGAATCTAAAGCGGGAGGTGCCACTATGCAATGCATTTTATGCAATGAATTTGGCCATAGGGACACTAATTGTCCCAGTTTCATCACTGCCGGTGGTACTGCACATGGACGAGGGAACCGGGGACGAGGAGCAAGAGCAAGAGGAGGAAGAGGGAGAGGCAGAAGCTAGGCACTAAGTTCTAGATTTGTATTAAGTGTGGCAATAAGTTATAAATTTGTATTAAGTGTGGCACTATGTTTGAAATTTGTATTAAGTGTGGCACTATGTTTGAAATTTGTATTAAGTGTGGCACTATGTTTGAAATTTTTATTAAGTGTGGCACTATGTTTGAAATTTTTATATGCAGTAATGGCGGGAATGGGATTGCTTAGTGCGGGCATTGATAGAAAGCATTGTGATGCGATAGGTTCTGAGCGCAAGCTTGAGGCGCTGGTCACTTGCACTCAAAAGGAAGACTAGAAGATACACAAGGGATGGGTCTGATAACCCACAAGTATAGGGGATCGCAACAGTTTTTGAGGGTAGAGTATTCAACCCAAATTTATAGATTCGACACAAGGGGAGCCAAAGAATATTTGAAGGTATTAGCAGCTGAGTTGTCAATTCAACCACACCTGGAGACTAATTATCTGCAGCAAAGTGATCAGTAGCAAAGTAGTTTGATAGTTTTGATAGTAGTGACAGTAGCAACGGTAACAGTAGCAGTATTTTGTAGCAAGTGTAACAGTGATGATAGCAATAGTAACACAGCAAGATCAATAAGGATAAATTCGTAGGCATTGGATCGGTGACTTGTTGGATGATATTCATCATGTGACAGTTATAACCGAGGGCGATATGGCACTAGGTCCAGTTCATCGATATAATGTAGGCATGTATTCCGTAAATAGTCATACGTGCTTTATTAAAAGAATTTGCATGGCATCTTTTGTCCTACCCTCCCGTGGCAGCGGGGTCCATATTCGAAACTAAGGGATATTAAGGCCTCCTTTTAATAGAGAACCGGAACAAAGCATTAACACATAGTGAATACATGAACTCCTCAAACTATGGTCATCACCGGGAGTGGGCCCGGTTGTTGTCACTCCGGGGTTGCCGGATCATAACACGCAGTAGGTGACTATAACTTGCAAGAACGGATCTAAAACATGGATATAATGATGAATTCATAAACGGTTCAGATCTAAGTTCATGGCACCCGGGCCCAAAGTGACAAGCATTAAGAATAGCAAAGTCATAGCAACATCAATCTAGGAACATAGTGGATACTAGGGATCAAGCCCTAACAAAACTAACTCGATTACATGATGAATCTCATCCAACTCCTCACCGACCAGTGAGCCTACGGAGGAATTACTCACTCCCGGTGGGGAGCATCATGGAATTGGCGATGGAGATTGGTTGGTGATGACGAAGAACGAAGATCCTCCTCTCCGGAGCACCAAACGGACTCCAGATCTGCCCTCCCGAGGAAGAACAGGGCTTGGTGGTGGCTCCGTCTCATGGATCACGATAATTCTTTCTCCCTGATTTTTTTTGGAATAATGTGAATTTATAGTATCAGGGGGGTCGTTAGCGGGGCCACCAGGTGGGTTGTGCCCAACCAGGGGCCCCTCTCTGGTGGGTCTTGGCTCCAAAAATTCTTATTATTGATATAAAAAATCCTCGCAAAGTTTCGTTCCATTCTGAGAACTTTTATTTCTGCACAAAAACAACAGCATGGTAGTTCTGCTGAAAACAGCGTCAGTTCGGGGTTAATTAATTTCATTCAAATCATGCAAATTAGAGTCCAAAACAAGAGGAAAAGCATGAGAAAAAGTAGATACGTTGGAGACGTATCAACTCCCCCAAGCTTAAACCTTTTCTTGTCCTCAAGCAATTCAGTTGATAAACTGAAAGTGAGAAAGAAAAACTTTTACGAACTCTTTTGCTCTTGTTTGCATAAATAAGCTTAAACAGCACCCAGGTTTTCAGCCAACATTATAACTAACCATGTCGACAATAACATTTAAAATTTATAATGACTCATATCAATGACATAATCAGCTAGCGAGCAATAATGAGATATCTCAAACAGCAACACGTTGTCAAAACAACCATGATATAATATGACAATAATGGTATCTCGCTAGCCCTTTCTGAGACCGCAAAACATATATGCAGAGTACCTCCAAAGTTCAAGCAGCGACTAAACATTGTAATTCATGGTAGAAAAGATCCAGTCATGATGCACCCAACATTAGCTATACATAATGCATAACTCATGATAGCTGTGCTCTACTCAGTTTCTGGCTCTTGTTTCTAGAAGGTGATGACAACATAAAAGTAAATAGAAAGTCCCTTCGCAGAGGGAAGAAGTGATTTGCAGAGGTGCTAGAGCTCAATTTTTAAAACATAGATAAATGATATTTTGGGACATGCACCCTTCTCATTCACTTCACGACCATCAGTTATCAACATCTTCCATGCTAAGCACGCTAGTGGTGGTTCCCAAGCGATAAAAGTAAAGGTTTACTCCCCCTCCACCATCAATCACACACCATGGCTTGTTCGAAACAATGGGTCCGTCCATACCAACATCAGTCCCGAGGGAGTTTTGTTTAATTATTTGCATTTTTTAGTTCGGGACTGGGAATCCCTATTACCACCCATTTTCTCATGCGATGGCGAATGAATAAACACTCGATCTGAGAATAACATGCTTAGCACGGTAGATATCGACCACCTGTCGTTCCATGAACGATCCAGGCACACAAAACGGATAATTTTTAGAAGTTTTTAGAGGTGGCACATGCAAATTTACTTAGAATGGCAGGGTAATACCGTATATAGGTAGGTATGGTGGACTCATCTGGAATAACTTTGGGTTCAAGGTTTTTGATGTACAAGCAGAGTTCCCACTTAGTACAGGCGAAGAAAGGCAATTAAGATTGAGATGCCGCCACCTAGAGAGCAACAACGATCATAACCAGGCATTATGCATAAGTAACATTGGACACTAGCATGAGTAGGATATGAACACCATGAACATAAATATTATAGAGGCTATGTTGGTTTTGATTCAACTACATGCATGAACATGTGCCAAGTCAAGCCACTCGAACATTCAGAGGAGGATACCATATCATCATACTACATCACAATCATTTTAACGCTATGTTGATATCCAAGATGAATCATTATCAACTCCCAGCTACTTATGCATGGCATGAGAAACTATAATCTCTAATTGTCATTGCAAACATGTTTAATCATAACGGGCTGAAGCATGGATACTAGGTTAAACATATTTACACAAACAGAACAAGTCGAGTTCATACCAGTTTCTCTTTGCCGCAGCCAGTTCATCGAATATCGTCATTATTGCCTTTCACTTGCACGACCGAATGATATGAAAATAATAAAAGTGCAAGAGTGCCGTGGACTAACCTAGAATCTGCAAAACATTTTATTCAACAGGAGAAGACAAGGTAAAATGGGCTCTTTATTAGTTTAACAGTTATTCATATGAGAGCCACTCAACATTTTCATCGTGGTCTTCTCCTCGGTAAGACTCGAACAAGAAGAAATTCAGAGAAACACACTGAAATATTTTTGGATTTTTTGGTTTTCTTGAACAAGCAAATAAAAGGGAAAAGCAAAAACATGAAAACTATTTACACGGGAAAGCTCCCAACAAGCAAAAGAAGAACAAGGAAATCTTTTGGGGTTTTCTTTTTAGTGCTACTACTAAGCATGCATGGAAAGTAAATTACTACAACTAATGTTTTTGGTTTTTTCTAAAGTTTTTCAAACACACAAGAAGAAAGCAAGAAAATAAATCTAAGCATGGATGATACAATAGAAAAGTGTGAACACCGACAAATAGAATGATATAAGTGAACATGAATATAATGTCGGTGAGAAACACGTACCCCCAAGCTTAGGCTTTTGGCCTAAGTTGGTAATCAATCAATAGCCTGCAGGGTAGTAGTCAGCATGCACTACAAAAAAAATACACTTCCGTGATAATACGTGTTTGTCACAGTAGGTCGCGTTTTTTGTCATGCATGTACATCCATGACGATTTTATGACAGAATCAAGATAGTCATACCTGTGCTGTCGTAGAAGTGTTCCATGACATTACCAAAATTATCATCACGGAAGTGTGCACTTCCATGACGATAAATCGCGCGTCACAGAAGTGCTTTCGTTAAGGGTGACCGACACGTGGCATCCACCGTAACGGAACGCCGTTAAGCTATCGGGTCGGGTTTTGGATCCGATAACCCGTTAACAGCCCCGACCAATGGGGATTTTCCACGTGTAAAATCATCATTGGCTGGAGGAAACACGTGTCGGCTCATCGTTGGGACAGATGTCATCCACTCATTGGACAGAAGGCGCCTATGATACGTCGACACGTGGCACGGCCCAACAGAGGCCCATTCCTGTGAAAAGGCCGGCCCGTTTGACTTGGTCAAAAGGTGGCGGGCCGGCCCATGGAAAGCCTGTTAACGGCCTGTTCGCATATAGCCCATTTACAGCCCGCTAACCCAAGGCCCGTTACGCCCTATCCGAATTAGGCCCAGTAGCGTCATCTGGGCCATCCAATATGATTCCAGCCCGTTTTCACTTCTGGCCCATGTATGGCCCATGACGTCTTTCGGCCCATATGAGGCCCTATGTAACTCTTGGCCTATTAACGGCCCGTGGTGAAACTGGCCCGTAATGAACAGTGTATCACTTTACACCCATTAACGGCCCGTGGTGAAACTGGCCCGTAATGAACAGTGTATCACTTTATACCCATTAACGGCCCGTTATTCCGTTGGGCCGTTTCCAGCCCATGTTATCTTTCGGCCTTCTCAGAGCCCATTTATTCTTGGGCTCATTTCCAGCATTCGTTTACTTACGGCCCGTTACTGTCATTTTCTGCTTGTGGGCCAAATTCAGCCCGTGGTTACAGTCGGCCCGTTTGTGGTCCGTTAATACGTTGGGCCGTTTTCATAGCGTCATCAAATACGGCCTATTAACGATGGCCCGTTATGGTCGGCCCATGAACGGACGATTCCAACTCTAGCCCGTTTACGGCCATAATGCGGCCTGTTATTGGCCCATGTTTGGCCAATCGATCATACGGCCCGTATAAGGCCCATTGATGATACGGCCCGTAGAAGGCCCATTGTTTCTACGGCCCGTAGAAGGCCCATTGTTTCTACGGCCCGTAGAAGGCCTACTGTTTCTACGGCCCGTAGAAGGCCCACTGTTTCTACGGCCCGTAGGAGGCCCAGTGTCACTACAGTAAATATTAGCCCATGGTTATTGTGGCCTAGTTTTAAAAAATAGGTTATTGCAGCCACTAGCAAACCGCGGAAAAAGAACTGCACTGACTACAAGCAAACAAATAAACAAGACAACAAGGAAATAAATAAGCAAGCAACTTATGCTAGGCTATCACGGCTATTACACATATTACATCCACTGGGCATCAAAGTTCGCCACCAGTGCAAATATAGGGAACAAAGCAGCATATAAACGCCGCAGCAAAACAAGTCCAGAACTGAAACCACTTCAGAAGAGTTCAAGAAACAATATCCTGGGTACCCATAATGCTGGCAAGATGCTTAGCAAGCTTATTAACTTTCTCTTGTTTGGCGCTTAAATCCTCCAGCGCTTGCTGTTGCACAAGAAAGTACGCATCTGAATTCTGCAGGGACTTCCTCAGTCCTTCGGCTTCTTGCCGCAGCACAGCTGACTGATGCCTTTCAGCTTGTAGCTGAGACTGAAGAAGCCGAAGTGATTCAGGCAGCGAGTTCGAAGAGCTTGTGCCAGCGGTACTGGCCAGTAACTCGAACACTACATCAACGCAGGACTGTGGGGTTTTCTCACTGTCTACAAGATCGTTT
This sequence comes from Triticum aestivum, assembly GCF_018294505.1. Taxonomy (NCBI): domain Eukaryota; kingdom Viridiplantae; phylum Streptophyta; class Magnoliopsida; order Poales; family Poaceae; genus Triticum; species Triticum aestivum. Next base: position 417,085,094 of record NC_057808.1, on the reverse strand, counting down.
TTATCACCTTTCTTGGAGACCAACAGGGTTGTCTCACTATCTTGAACCTTATCTGCATTACTTTCTCTACCATTGCATAGTGGGGTGCTCTTCTCCAATATTCTGTTTGCATACTACAAGAGAAACAAGCAGACACATCACAGGTTTAGCTTGTAGTATACGAAACTCATTTTGGTAAACCGGTTCAGTAGTAAGGTGGACAGGATAACAGCATGAAACAAACATATATCTATGTACTATGGTCACTGTATTGTCCATATCATTCTAGTTTATGTTCCCTAATCAAGATAGAGACACAGTTCAACTCATATATTTTTAAGACACAGCAGCATAGACAGAATATAAGTGTGAGAAACTACACAGCATTGGCAGCACTTGTAATGTGCATCACATGAGAACATAACTGTTTATACAACTTAAACTGAAATCAACATAGAGCAAGAAGTTAGAACAGCAATCCAGTTAAAGAAATAGGTTTAAAACATACCTGTTGCGCCATTGGAGTTTCAATTGGATCCTTCAAATTCGAAAGTAGTTGGTATGAGTAAATACAGTGATGCAACAGCAAAGGAGTATGGACCATAGCTACGGAATCTGACCTGAGAACAGTTGCTCTTCTGCTTTAAACGTGGAGTTTGGGTTAGCTGTGGTGGTCTTCGTGCTTTGGGCACTGCAGTAGCTTTACAAACTGCTCGTGTGGGGGTACTCTGTGGTGGACATGGTGCTTTGTCAACTATAAGTGGGTTACTATCCGCTGGGGTTGCGGTTAGATGGGTTGTAGCTGGTTCTCTGCCCAACGGTGTAAGTGTGCAATCTGGAAGAGTCTCGATTATGTGTGGTGGGGCTAGTTTGTGGGCCAGTACAACCATGGTTCTATCTGCATCGACGGGTAGCACTGTCTTTTGTGAAGAACGGGTTTTTGCTCCCTTAGATACTGCCATCACCCCCTCCAATTCAAATGGCTGATAAACAAGAAAAGAAATTGAACGTACAGACATTGTATGATAGACAGATGTGGTAATTCACATATATGTTGTCTAACCAAACAGGACAGCATGACACAATTTCACATATATGATGCCTAACTAAACAGGATAGCATGACACAGTTTCAGATATATGATGGATAACTTAACAGGATATAATGGCATAATTCAACATATGATGAGTACCTAAACAGGATGACATGACAAAACTATATGATGTCTTTCTAAAATAGGTTGGGATGAAATAATTCACATACATGTTGTCTAAGTATACAGGATGGCATGATATAATTGACATAATTGATTCATATACTAAGCAGCTGGCACTCGCATGTATGATCTCTAAACTAAGCAGATAGAATTCAATATTGTGCATATGATGTCTAAACTAAGCAATGCAAGACACCATATGCATCATATGAGAAATATAAACATTGCAACTTAGAGCATACACCTCAGGTGGGATATAGGACTGGTCATCTGTCTCTGAATCCTCCTCTGAGGAGCTCCCTGTAACCATCGAGATATATGCTTCAACAGGTACCATTGCCTGCTCTGAAGACCTTGTTTTCACTCCAGATTTTTCCATAACCGGCTCAAATGGCTGATACACATGAAGAGTAGTTCAATATACACAGATTGTCGACAAATGGAATACGTAATGAAAAAAAGATGGCATGAGATAATTCACATATATGATGCCTGGCTCCATGGCGGTGCATAATTCACATATATGATAACTGGCTGAAAAACATGGCATTGCATAATTCACATATCTGATATAGAAAGCAAACAGGAGGCATTCACACAAAGCATGTCTAATCTAAGCAGATGGCATGGCAATGCAAGACACCATATGCATGATATGAGCAATATAACCCAGCCAAGTTAGAGCATGCACCTCGGGGGGGGGGAATACGACTGGTCATCTCTCTCTGAATCCTCCTCTGAGGAGCTATCTGTAACCAGCAAGAAATCTGCATCGACAGGTAGCACTGACTGCTCAGAAGACCTTGTTTTCACTCCAGATTTTCCCATGACCGACTCAAATGGCTGATGCACAGGAAGAGTAGATGAATGTATAAACATTGTTGACAAATGGAATACATTATGGAAAAAATATGGCACAATACAATTCACATATACGATGACTGGCTAAACAGGATGGCATTGCATGATTCACGTATATGATGCCTGGCTAAAGAAGATGGCATTGCATAATTCCCATATACTCCCTCCGTTCCTAAATATTTGTCTTTTTAGAGATTTCAAATGGACTACCACATACGGATGTATATAGACATATTTTAGAGTGTAGATTCACTCATTTTGTTCCGTATGTAGTCACTTGTTGAAATCTCTAAAAAGACAAATATTTAGGAATGGTGGGAGTATGATATAGAAACCAAACAGGTGGCATTCACACAAAGCAAATCTAAACTAAGCTGATGACATATAAGATGTATAATGTAAGCAATGCAAGGCGCCATATGCATGATATGACCAACATCAGCATGCCAGGTTAGAGCAAACACCTCAGGTGGTAAACAGGCGTGGTCGGCTCCTTCTGAATCTCCATCTGAACAGTTATCTTCCTCTGGAATACAATCTGGAAATGCAGGAGGGGGGGCCACTTCGCCCACCATGGAGCGGCGTCTGCATGACATTATATTCGCACGCAACGGTCTTCTCTTTTTCTCTACATGTTCAGTACGATTGTGTACAATATCTGACATGCATAATAAAAAATAGTTAGATTTTGTAAGGCCTAAGGGGTGCATGCAAAAATCAAGACTGATGGTAGCAAACGAGTGGATGGATCCAAAACTAATGATAGCAGGTAGATTATAGCTTCAGTTTAAAAAGATAGACAATGGATCATCTATTGTTTGTTGCCCACCCAACATGAACCACATAGAAGACCCCAGATGAACCAGATAGTAGACATATACTATTCGTTGCTGGCTCGATATGAGACCCATGGGCAATTCAAAACTCAAGATTGAACGATAAAGTAGCAGGTAATAATAACCGATGTATAACGTAAGCAAACACGAAAGACTGCGACCTCTCTTCCGGAACTGTGTAGTCCTCAGGTTCATCTGCTCAGTCGATGATGGTAATGCAGTTGGCGTGGCTGCCGACAATGGGGAAGATGATCTGAGGCGGCGAAAGGAAGTCTGCAGGGGGGATCTCTGCTGCAGTGAACGCTTCTGTCGATGGTGCACCTCAGGTGGGGTGGATGACGGCACGGCAGGAGCAGGACATAACACACAGAGTTTTCTTTGACGCCTATCTGAAAATGAAGTAAATCTGTAAGGGCTCCTTAGAATTGGAGGATTCTATAAACGCAGGGACAGGAAAAACACAGGAATAGGATAGGAATGCACGTGCAAAACAGAGCATTTGGAAACATAGGATTTCAGTCAACCTGGGGGTTTGGCTCACATGAATTGGGAGAACAGAGGAATGGAGAAACAAAGTGATGCGACGAGTGTACAACCTCTTTGGCATAGCCTTGTGGACCTCAGCATCATTGGGTTGGACGTGGAGGATGGTGATGATGCCGGTGTGACTGTCGGAGGCGGGGAGGAAGATCCGAGGCCTCTGGAAACGGTGCCGAGGGTACTGCTCCGCTGTGATGGACGGTTCCGTCGTTGGAGCAGCTCCGCTAAGGTGTACGGCGATGAGGCTGAAGCATGACAAGACAGACAACGTTAATCTGAAGTGGGACCCTAATATCATTTGCAATAGATGATGTAAAATACATCACCAAAAAGTGCTAGATGTAAAACGCATCAGCCGCGCCACGGCCGCTCCGACAGATGCTGTAAGTACTGTTCACTCTGAACTTAACTAAAGAAAATAAACTTCACAGTCGAAACTGATTGAACTAGTAACAGAGCATTGCAATAGATGTTTAGGGCATTCGAGCACTAGTAGCAGAGAAGCAGTGATCTAAATCAGCAGACGCTCGAGCAGGGAACGCACTAGCAGAGAGCAAGTCGTGCAGTAGCACCGCGAGCGAGTGCTAAAGCAGCAACTCCTGTAGCTGCCGGAGGTCGTGCAGCAGCAGCAGCAACGCAAGCGAGAGCAAGAGCAGAGCAGCAGCACGAACGAAAGCAGGAGCAGTGCAGCAGCACGACCGACAGCAAGAACAGCGCCGCAGCGCAAGCGAGAGCCGGAGCAGCTGCAGCTAGTGCCGTTGTGGAAGTCGCCGCCGAGGAAGCAACGACATGGGGGAGAGACGCCGTGGATGATGTGGCCGGCGACGGCGCCGTCGATGGAGACATGCCATGTTTGCTCGGTATCGAGCACCGGCAGCCCCGTGAGATCGAATAAAAGATAAAATGCAGCGGTGAGTGCAGAACCTCCTTGGTGGCGCCGAGTTGGCCTCGGCTTCATCGGAGGAATTGGTGAGGGTAATGCGGTTCCGGTAGGGCAGGTCAAGACGACGTTGTGGGGATTGAGGTGGTGCGATAGACGAGGCGAACATCGGGGCAGCTCCTTGGAGGTGGAGGACGGGGCGGCTGATCCGGCGGGACGACGAGATCGACAACGGATCCTCATCCGGTGCGGTGGATGAGGGATGGCGAGCTGTTGCGGTGGACGACGTAGTTGGGGAAGAGTCTCCGGCTGGGCGGCGGTCGGGAGGCCGACGAAGGAGCGTGGGGTTTCGCGGGTTTTGGCGGCCGCGGTGTACGAATGGGGGGCGAAGGGGGAGGGGGGAGCCAAGCTTAGGGACGCGCTTGTCCGAAATGTAGGGTAAGTTACCAGCGTACCCCCACCGGTTTTGACACCACGACGTGGAGCTTCATTTCCGGCTGAGGGGTAGAAGGGGGATTTCGCGTGTCTGGGCTGCGGGAGCGATTTCAGATGAGGAGGGAGTTCTCGCGCGCGTCCAAATTTCGGGATAACAAGGCGCGGCGCGGGTTGAAGAAGCGGGAGTTTCAAAGCAGGTGAGACAAAAGATACTTGAGCTTGAAAATTTCGGGATAACAAGGTGCGGATTCCTTGTTCGGCAGAACAAACTTAATGTGTAAAAAAACAATTCATACAAGACACAAGCGAGTCATGTCCCCTTTTACTATATTGCTATAGATGCCATTGAAAAAACTTCAAGAAAAATGTAAAAAAAATCGGGAGAACAAGATTACCCTGCACAGTACCAAATCGATTCGCACTTCCCTCAACAACAACAAAAAACAAATCAATTCCCACCAAAGAAAGAGTAATGTCCCTTTTTATATGATTACAGATGCCATGATCTCGAATTTCAATTTTTGAATCCACATTATGTTGAATTCGAATATATCGTTAGGTGACCTTGCGGTTTATAATTGATGTAGTCGTACATTTGATCTTCCATCATATATGAACATTTTACTCCATGTGAACATATATATTGTCGTCTACCATATGGACTAAATTTGAATCAATTTTCCTTATTTGAATACGATTGTTGTCAAGTTATACAATAATTTAAATATTATCTTGATAACAAAAAACATACATATAGCAGTAATCATATTTCACTATGAACAACATGTACCATATGCTCTCCAATTCAAATATTTGTATCCATTTTATGTTGAATTCAAATCATAGTACATTATTGGTCTAGGTAGCAAGATGTTTGGGATAATTTAAACCCTGTTTTCATATGTATAATTTTTGGCTGAATTGGGACAAGTTTTGGTATAAGCCTCTTGCAAAACCGGAGATTCTCTCAACAAGTGTGGCACCCCGGCTCAGATCGACCGGTTTACCCTGCATTGCCAGCCAGAGATCATGTCTTCTGGCAACACACAACATATTGGTACAGAAAACAACCGCTTTATTGATGCTAGCGGAACAGAGTTCATATTACAACAGTGGTCGAGGCCAAGCGGCACACTCGGTGCGGCGGAACAATATGTACATTATTTAGTGAACATAAAGGGGCCTCGACTCGAACAACTACGTGGCAGCGGAATAACGTCATAGCGGAAGCTCCATATCACAGGGACACTGATGTGGACATGATCTAGACTCGAACAGCGCTCCTTTCCAACGAGACTTTCCTGAAATCTGGCATGACACGCCATGTTAGTACATTGAATGTACTTGCAAGCTCACAACAAGCATAATCATAATGACAAACAATATCATGATATTTAACCAATTATTAATAATGCAACATTATATGTCAACATGCTGTGATCAAGCCCGAACGTCCCTCAGGACAGCTTACCAACTGTGATCATCTCTGGACCACAAACACACCACCATAGTGGTCTTTCTCAAGAACAACTCGTGATCCTTACGGCGATCACAACCACGACCATCATTTGGTCCCAAATACCTCGATGGCCTTTCTGCCATCCATTGATAATGCAAAGTTCATAGCTTAGTGTGCAATTTTTATTAAACATTGACTCATGGTGGGACCTAGTACGAGGTGTCCGTGACTGTGGACGCGGCTATCGATAGATTATACACTCTGCAGAGGTAGCACACTGTACCCACACCACGGAACCCATGGCCTCGCATTCCCATTCGGGTGGACCAACGGCATTCCGTCAAAACCCCTCCATTGCCACAGCACTCTCCCGGCCACTCCGACCCAAATCCCCAACGGGCTGGTCCTGGGTGGCCCCGTGTCTACCAAAGACACCCCAACCACCGTCGTGGTCAAAACTCTCCCACTGGGGGACTCGGTACCATAATCTCATCAACGAGCACACAAGATTATGTGTGCTTACCGGTCCAGGGCAAACACGACATAATCTTCCCTAGATGGAGGCACCGACCAGAGGCCGTGTCAATGGACCGAATCAAGGCCTTCCCACAAGTTTTATTAATTTCCTACGCAAGAAAGTAACTCCGATAAATTTTTCATATGCTTGACCAAAAGATATCATTATCAACAACTCTTAATTTCTTTATCACTAAGTTGGGTTCAAACATTCTGTAAGACAAGTAATATGATTAAACAAGTATTTAACAGAATATTTTCTAACAAATTTTTATCAATTTAAGAATGCAAACACAAAGCTTTAAATAATTACTAACATGCATAACAAAATTATTTCTAACATCACCTCAAACAAATTTTAACTTGCTTTACCCACTTAAACTAGTTTCAACTATTCTGTAAATCAAGCATAACAACTGACCAATACTTAACAGAATACAAATAATTCATTAATTATTTAAATGCATGGGTTAATCATTTCATTTAAGTGAGAAAATCACAAATATTGAAATGGCATCATAAAAATGTTGTTGTGGCTTGCCTTAGTGCAGATGAGGTTCACAAGCCTCCTGGTGATCCTCAAGACAAGCCTCACCTTCTGAAAATAATTTTAAACACAAAAAGAAAATATCAAGAACACTTCTGAAATTCACCAGAAATTCTAAACAGCTCAGAAAAATCTCATCTTTGGTGAGCTGTTAGATTTCCTTTCAAAGAACACAATGCAAAAAGAATCATCTCATTTGGACTTATGGTTAAAAAGTTAAAATTGTTTGAAGCTCTCTGGAATATAAATGAATTTGAATAAAAAGAAACAGCTGGGGGTGACGTCGAAGGCGTAAAGCCCAGGGGCGCCACCACTCGTACCGCTTCGCGCGTGTACTGAGTGGCTAACTAGCGGGCCCCGCTAGTCAGGTGGGGGAAGAGGGAGAGAAAAACAGAGAGGGTCGCGGCTTCGCCGGAGCTCTCGCCGGCGACGAGGGCTCCTTGGCCCAAATGAGAGGGAGGGATTGAGAGAGGGGACGATGGCGCACCTGCCCGTACCCGTAGCGTGGCTAGGGGTGGTCGGACGGCGTCGGAAACTAGCTCGCAAGCGGAGGCAGAACATGGAGGTCGCCGGAGTTGAGGAAGACGGCGAGCAGAGGTCACTCCAGAGGCTCCAAGTGGGCGAGATGGCCTCACCGGAGAGAGGCGGAGGCCTTGGAGGGGTCGCCCAGGCCTGGGAGGGGCTGGAGCTACCGTGGCGACAAGAGGGGATCACCGGCGAGCTCGAGCTCGGGGACGGCGGCCCGAGGCCTGCCCGGCCGGGCTACGGCTTCCTACTCAATCGTGGGGTGTGTGTGAGTGCTGGATGGTGCTCGAGGAGGCTGGGGGTGGGTCTATTTATAGGCGAGCGGCGAGGGTGCTTCGGGCTCCGCCGGTGGACACCTGTCCACGGCGCCCGGCGACGAGCGGCGTCAGTGAGAGGGGGAGAAGGCGACGGAGGTTACGCGGCCACTGTGGGCGAGCGGAGACGAGCACAGGATCAAGGGGATGGCGACGAGCACAGTGCGCTCCGCACTGTTGGGCTGGCCGGACCTTGCCCGTGCTCGCTGCGGCGAGCTCCGGCGTCGGCGAGTGCAAGGGAGGAGTTAAGGACGTCGAGACGATGATGGTGGCGGGGTTTGGCATGGTTGGGCAGGCGGGGGAAGCGAGCACGCTCGAACAGAGCGCTCGGCGTCACCCAGAGCGCGTCGACACGCATGCCTGGCATCGTGGACACGCGTGGTCACCGCGCGAACTCTCTCCTCAGGCCAGCCTTTGTCCAACAATCATGTCTGGCATGTTGTTCGTGGTAGTTTTGAAGTTTACCATGGTTTGGTTTGGATCCAGGTGTAGTAGAGAAGATTTTACAAGCCAGGTAAGTTTCTGGTCAGTAACTTTGTGATGTTACTGTGGTCAAATGGCTGGGAGTTTGGGGCCGTGCTTTGGAGGCTAGTTATAAGTTACTAAGGTAAAGATGCACAAGAAAGTTCAGGTCAAATGGAGCAAGTAAAATGGTAGTTGCTGTAGAAACCACCATTTTTGTCCAGAACAGAAAAGATTTTCTGTAGCAAAAATATTCCAAAAAGTGTTGAAATATTTTTTCTCAGGGAGGTGCCCTAGGGTCCCTAGAATATTTGTGAATTATCTTAGAATTTTCTGAGCCATAAAAATTAGGGTTGCCTTGAAACAAACAGATCTGGCTTAGGGTTTTTGAGAGAAAATGAATATTTTTCATTTAAGAAAAATATTCCAAAGGTTATTTTGTGGTGGATCAGAAGTGAAGTGATGGACTGGGAGAGAAGTGAACACTTGGGTGAAAGCCAAGGATGCCCAAGTGTTTAAGTCCAAATGAAAAGATTCAGAAACTCCAAGTTTCAAAAACTTTCAAATGAAATTTCAAGCAAATAAGAAAGGGCAAAAACCAGGCTGTCACAAACCTCCCCCACTTAGAATGAATCTCGTCCTCAAGATTCGGTTGCTTGGGAAAACCACTCTGGATACTGACTCTTAAGGAACTCTTCCTGCTCCCAAGTTGCTTCTGACTCGGTGTGATGCTCCCATTGAACTTTGAAAAAAAATTGACTCTGCTGCGAGTGACCCTTTCCACTTGATCCAAAATTTTGGACGGTCTTTCTTCATAAGTTAAATCCTTTGCCAATTCTATCTCAGCCATTGCAGTCCTTTTCTCAGGCGGGTATGCATCGTCTCAATTGCGAAACATGGAACACATTGTGTATTTCTGACAACTCCGGGGGTAGTTCCAGTTGGTATGCAACCGTACCTACTCGAGACATAATTGAGAATGGACCAATGAATCTGGGTGCCAGCTTTCCACGAGTCTGAAATCGCTTAACTCCTTTCATAGGAGTGACTCAGAGGTACACATGTTCTCCGGGTTCAAAACTGACCTGCCGGTGCTTTGCATCATAATAACTCTTCTTACGGGATTTGGCCAATTGCAGTCGGTCTCTGATTTCCCTCACTTGTTTCTCGGCTTCCATCATGAGATCGGTTCCGAAGATATGGCTATCTCTAGCTTGAGACCAATTTAGAGGAGTGCGGCACTTACAACCATATAGAGCTTCATAGGGTGACATCTTTAGACTGGTCTGGAAACTGTTGTTATACGAGAACTCGGCGTATGGCAAGCAATCTTCCCAGTTCGCCCCGTTGGCTAGCACACAGGCTCGCAACATATCTTCGAGTATTTGATTTACTCGCTCTGTCTGACCGTCCGTCTGGGGGTGATAAGCAGTACTATATTTTAGTGTTGTCCCCAAGGCTTGATGGAGGCGGGACCAGAAAGCAGAGGTAAACAAAGAACCTCGGTCGGAAGTGATAGTCCGGGGTACCCCATGCAGACTGACGATTCTGGATACATACAGTTGCGCCAGTTCATTTGCTCTATATCTGGTGCTGACCGGGATGAAATGAGCAACCTTGGTTAGGGTGTCCACTATAACCCAGATTGCGTCTTTGCCTCGCTGAGTCCTAGGCAATCCGGTGATGAAGTCCATGCAAACAGCATCCCATTTCCATTGTGAAACTGGCAGTGGTTGGAGAAGTCCGGCTAGCTTCTGATGCTCTGCTTTCACCTTGTTGCATATGTCGCAACAGGCTACAAAATAGGCAATGTCTTTCTTCATCCCATTCCACCAGAATATTTGTTTAAGGTCTTCATACATTTTCGTACTTCCCGGATGAATGGAATACGAGGATTCGCATGCTTCTGACAAGATTTTCCTCTTCAAGTCTGGTTGATTTGGTACACAAATTCGTCCACGGAATCGGAGGGTACCGAAGTTGTCCTTGAAGAAATCTGGGGGCTGCCTTGCATGTTTTTGTAGCTTGGCGTCATCTGGCTGGGCCTTGCGGATTTCCATCTCAAGTGTGGGGGTAACTTCCAAATTATTAGTGAGGCCAGCATCCACGATGACCAAGTTGAGCTGAGCGATCTCCTCCTGAAGTTCGGTAGGCAATGATTTTAACATGACATTTAAGCTGACGGGCTTTCGACTGAGCGCATCGGCAACGACGTTGGCCTTGCCTAGATGGTAATTTATTCCAAGGTCATAATCCTTGAACAACTCTAACCATCTTCGCTGACGGAGATTTAAATCTGGCTGAGTGAAGATGTACTTGAGGCTTTTGTGGTCGGTAAAAAGTTGGCACCTTTTTCCAATGAGATAGTGTCTCCAAATTTTTAATGCATGAACCACTGCAGCCAAATCCAAATCATGAGTAGGATAATTTCCCTCATGTGGTCGTAGTTGTCGTGATGCATAGGCTACTACCTTGCCGTCTTGCATCAATACACAACCAATACCTTGTCTGGAGGCATCGCAGTACACGTCGAAGCTGCGATAAATGTCTGGAAGAGTCAATACGGGTGCGGTTGTCAGACGCGTCTTTAGCTCATAAAAACTCTTCTCACAGTCCTTGGTCCACTCAAACTTTGTATCCTTTTTGAGCAGTTCCGTCATAGGTTTAGCAATTTTGGAAAACCCTTCAATGAAACGACGATAGTATCCAGCTAATCCAAGGAAACTTCGGATCTGTGTTACAGTCGTGGGGGTACCCAATCGAGCACATCCTTTACTTTGCTCGGGTCCACGGCTATGCCTTCGGCGGATAGTACATGCCCGAGAAACCCAACTTGCTTGAGCCAAAATTCGCACTTACTGAACTTGGCGTATAGCTAATGGTTGCGGAGCCGTTGTAGCACTGCCCGGAGGTGATCCTTATGCTCTTCTTCACTCTTGGAGTAAATGAGGATGTCGTCGATAAAGACTACCACAAATTTGTCGAGGAAGTCCATGAACACCTTGTTCATCATATGCATGAAGAAGGCAGGGGCATTGGTGAGACCAAAGGACATCACAGTATATACGTAAAGACCATATCGTGTAGTGAATGCGGTCTTAGGAATATCTTCCCTTTTAATCTTGAGCTGATGATACCCGGTCCGTAAATCGATTTTTGAGAATACTTTAGCCCCACTGAGCTAATCGAACAGATCATCAATCCTTGGCAGTGGGTATTTATTTTTTATGGTGACCTCATTCAGCTGGCGATAATCTATGCACATACGGAGACTGCCATCCTTTTTACCCACGAAGATTGCAGGTGACCCCCACGGTGAAGAGCTGGGACGAATATAACCTTTCCGGAGTAATTCGTCAAGATGTTTCTTTAGTTCCACTAATTCTGATGAGGGCATCCGGTAATACTTCTTGTATAATGGTGCGGTTCCGGGCACAAGATCTATGGCAAATTCCAGTTCCCGATCTGGTGGCATGCCTGGCAGTTCTTCTAGAAACACATCAGGGTACTCACTGACCACAGGAATAAATTCCAATTCGACCACAGCAGTGCACACTAGTTCTGGCTTGGGTATATGCTTGCGAGCATAGAATTTGGTGAGCTTCCCATTCAGACTAATTAAATTGACTTCTCGGGTTGCGCAGTTTATACAAACTTGATATTTGGTCAGCCAATTCATTCCCAATATAATATCCAACTGTTCAGACTCAATGATTATCAGAGATGTTGGAAAGTGGACCCGGTTGATATTGATCTCCAGATCACGGCAGACTAGATTGCTCTTGATTATAGATCCCAGGGTTTGTACCAGCATATTTTTGCCCAAGGCAACGAAATCGATATGAGAGACATCCAAGAATAAAATTGGGGAAAAGCCAGCAACAATTCTCGGAAAAGACAAAAGAGCGAAGAGAATACGACGATTAAAGTCCCATCATAATTATACATAGACTCATACATGAAAATTTAACAACCTGACTGGTTGCACTACTCTCATACATGAAGCATCATGACTAGTACAACTACATCCGTACACCATCTAGACGACTACGAATACTCAAAGACACTACTGCTCTGCTGGTGCTGCGGTGTCCTCCCCTGAAGCGGTCTTAGATCCCGAACTGACGTGGTTAACAGAAACCTCCGGGTTAAAGGTAACACGACGACGCTGCCTCGAGGGATCTCCCTCAGGGGCAGGGGTAGGATGAAGCATCGGGGCTGCAGGAGTAGCAAGAAGTGAGACCCACTCAGCAGGAGTACTGAGAGGGTTCACGGTCGGAACACCTGTGCTACTCGGGGGAGTAACCGGTGAAATAGGGGAGCTAGAGCTAACTGGGACATAAGGGGTAAATCCCAGTGAGGATGGAGTAGTGGTGGATCTAGTAGTGACCAAGGTAGCGGCTAAAGCAGTACGGGCACGAGTTAGCTCTCGAGCCAGCTCGTGGATCATCAGATAGCTAGCAGTGATATAGCGAGCAAGATGGCTAGCAACACTATCAGACTCTGGGTTAACGAGAGGAAAACGGACACGACCGTTGTCGTGCAGAGATGGGTAGTAATAGAATCCTGGGTGATGCTGCATTTGAACCTCGGTATAACGAAGCTCGACAAGGACCTCAAATGCGGCAAACTGGACAGCCTGAGAAGCGGTGGAGGCGTAACCGCTCCGAGAAGTGCGAGTGTAAGAGCCGGAATCGGAACTCGTGCGCAGAGTAACCACTACGTGATACTCATACACTGAGTCTGCTAGACTCTCCCGGTACACACGGTAGACTGGTTCGTCTTCGTGAGGGTACAGCCGATGCCACACGTTGCGGAGAAGGTGCGGTGACGTGTACGGCATCAACTGCAACTGGCATGGATACGGCACCGGAGCCATCTACACTCACAACCATTAACAGGTTAGCATAAAAATAATAATCAAATGACTACAATGCAACAACCAGCTATAACTGCTACCGACACTCACATTTACTCGTGTCTAGCGTCTAGTTAACACGTTGTAGTCTAGCGTGTCCTACAGTCAGCGCGGCTCTGGTACCAACCGTTGTGGCACCCCGGCTCAGAGCGACCGGTTTACCCTGCATTGCCAGCCCAGAGATCATGTCTTCTGGCAACACACAACATATTGGTACAGAAAACAACCGCTTTTTTTATGCTAGCGGAACAGAGTTCATATTACAACAGTGGTCGAGGCCAAGCGGCACACTCGGTGCGGCGGAACAATATGTACATTATTTAGTGAACATAAAGGGGCCTCGACTCGAACAACTACGTGGCAACGGAATAACGTCGTAGCGGAAGCTCCATATCACAGGGACACTGATGTGGACAGGATCTAGACTCGAACAGCGCTCCTTTCCAACGAGACTTTCCTGAAATCTGGCATGACACGCCAGGTCAGTACATTGAATGTACTTGCAAGCTCACAACAAGCATAATCATAATGACAAACAATATCATGATATTTAACCAATTATTAATAATGCAACATTATATGTCAACATGCTGTGATCAAGCCCGAACGTCCCTCAGGACAGCTTACCAACTGTGATCATCTCTGGACCACAAACACACCACCATAGTGGTCTTTCTCAAGAACAACTCGTGATCCTTACGGCAATCACAACCACGACCATCATTTGGTCCCAGATACCTCGATGGCCTTTCTGCCATCCATTGACAATGCAAAGTTCATAGCTTAATGTGCAATTTTTATTAAACGTTGACTCATGGTGGGACCTAGTACGAGGTGTCCGTGACCGTGGACGCGGCTATCGATAGATTATACACTCTGCAGAGGTAGCACACTGTACCCACACCACGGAACCCATGGCCTCGCATTCCCATTCGGGTGGACCAACGGCATTCCGTCAAAACCCCTCCATTGCCACAGCACTCTCCCGGCCACTCCGAACCAAATCCCCAACGGGCTGGTCCTGGGTGGCCCCGTGTCTACCAAAGACACCCCAACCACCGTCGTGGTCAAAACTCTCCCACTGGGGGACTCGGTACCATAATCTCATCAACGAGCACACAAGATTATGTGTGCTTACCGGGCCAGGGCAAACACGACATAATCTTCCCTAGATGGAGGCACCGACCAGAGGCCGTGTCAATGGACCGAATCAAGGCCTTCCCACAAGGCAAATGTGGTTGCACTGGAAAGAAACTCGATTCAGCGGCACCATGACCCAGTCAACGGTATATTCAAGTTGAGTTATATTCAGGATTAACTTTAAACTAAAAATGACCGGTGTCATAGCATGCCATGAAATGCAAAACAACACATGCATCACATATTGATAAAAATGACCGACGTCATCCATATGCACACCAAGCATAAACGTCAACAACTCATATTACTCTACTTGCTCAAAATGACTTACAACTTAACCAAAATATTTTGCGACAAGTTTTATTAATCTCCTACGCAAGAAAGTAACTCCGATAAATTTTTCATATGCTTGACCAAAAGATATCATTATCAACAACTCTTAATTTCTTTATCACTAAGTTGGGTTCAAACATTCTGTAAGACAAGTAATATGATTAAACAAGTATTTAACAGAATATTTTCTAACAATTTTTTATCAATTTAAGAATGCAAACACAAAGCTTTAAATAATTACTAACATGCATAACAAAATTATTTCTAACATCACCTCAAATAAATTTTAACTTGCTTTACCCACTTAAACTAGTTTCAACTATTCTGTAAATCAAGCATAACAACTGACCAATACTTAACAGAATACAAATAATTCAATAATTATTTAAATGCATGGGTTACTCATTTCATTTAAGTGAGAAAATCACAAATATTGAAATGGCATCATAAAAATGTTGTTGTGGCTTGCCTTAGTGCAGATGAGGTTCACAAGCCTCTTGGTGATCCTCAAGACAAGCCTCACCTTCTGAAAATAATTTTAAACACAAAAAGAAAATATCAAGAACACTTCCGAAATTCACCAGAAATTCTAAACAGCTCAGAAAAATCTCATCTTTGGTGAGCCGTTAGATTTCCTTTCAAAGAACACAATGCAAAAAGAATCATCTCATTTGGACTTATGGTTAAAAAGTTAAAATTGTTTGAAGCTCTCTGGAATATAAATGAATTTGAATAAAAAGAAACAGCTGGGGGGGTGATGTCGAAGGCGTAAAGCCCAGGGGCGCCACCACTCGTACCGCTTCGCGCGTGTACTGAGTGGCTGACTAGCGGGCCCCGCTAGTCAGGTGGGGGAAGAGGGAGAGAGAAACAAAGAGGGTCGCGGCTTCGCCGGAGCTCTCGCCGGCGACGAGGGCTCCTTGGCCCAAACGAGAGGGAGGGATTGAGAGAGGGGATGATGGCGCACCTGCCCGTACCCGTAGCGTGGCTAGGGGTGGTCGGACGGCGTCGGAAACTAGCTCGCAAGCGGAGGCAGAACATGGAGGTCGCCGGAGTTGAGGAAGACGGCGAGCAGAGGTCACTCCAGAGGCTCCAAGTGGGCGAGATGGACTCATCGGAGAGAGGCGGAGGCCTTGGAGGGGTCGCCCAGGCCTGGGAGGGGCTGGAGCTACCGCGGCGACAAGAGGGGATCGCTGGCGAGCTCGAGCTCGGGGACGGCGGCCCGAGGCCTGCCCGGCCGGGCTACGGCTTCCTACTCGATCGTGGGGTGTGTGTGAGTGCTGGATGGTGCTCAAGTCGTCAATCAAGCTTCACAAAATAAAAAAACACTTCATGAAACAAAGAATGAGCTAACTCATCACGGAAGTCATTCACGATAGGGAGGGAGCCCGGAGCCCCTCACGCACCGAGGGAGGAGCTCGCCATCGTCGCTCTGGCCGAAGGCTCTGTAGAGCCCAAGCCCCGGGAACCCCTCCGACGCCGGCCCTTGCGAGTTGAGGTCAACACCGGCATGGGTAGCAGGGCCGCTTGCCGCCGACTGGGAACTTAATCTTTGGGCCTTTAGAAATAATGCAAGCCTGTAACTAAAATACCTAGAAAGGTGAACTGAATCTTTGGGCCTCTAGAAATAATGCAAGCCTGAAACTGAAATACCTAGAAAGGTGAACTGAATCTTTGGGCCTCTAGAAATAAAGCAAGCCTGAAAGTGAAATACCTAGAAAGGTGAACTGAATCTTTGGGCCTCTAGAAATAATGCAAGCCTGAAACTGAAATACCTAGAAAGGTGAACTGAATCTTTGGGCCTCTAGAAATAATGCAAGCCTGAAATTGAAATACCTAGAAAGGTGAACTGAATCTTTGGGCCTCTAGAAATAATGCAAGCCTGAAATTGAAATACCTGGAAAGGTGACCTGAATCTTTGGGCCTCTAGAAAGATTTATTACCTCCTCAAGCAGCATCAAACAATTCCATGCGTGCACCACAAATCTATACCAAGTTTGATCAGGATCTACTTTTCCAAATCAGAATTAGCGCTAGAGCAAGCAAGATCAATGATATGGCCATGAGACAGAGAAGGAACGAACAAACTCACCCCTCTCGCGACCTCCCTGGTAGATGCACCGCCGCCGCGCACGACAGAGGGAGAAAAACAACTGGTGAAGGGTGAGCGGGACGACCTTCGAAGGCCGGAGGGAGAGGGCGGCCGGAGTAGGGCGGCGGAGGCCGGAAGGAGAGGGCGGCCGGAGGAGAGAGAGGGCGAGCGTCCCTATGGGGAACAGAGAGGAGTCATGCGAGAGGGGGGAGCGATCTGGTGCGGGCAGGGGAGATTTTTTTAGTTCTCTTTTAGTGGGCCCGAGGATAACTAACCCAATTAGAACCTCTCCACCGGGCTAGTTTTTTTAGCTGGGTTAGAGCAAACTAGCTCAAACTAACCCCTCTTGTTTCGATAATTTGAGGCTATTTCAACCCAAACTAGCTCTAACTCAGGGATCCAAACAAAGAGGAGTGTTACTGTACATGCTACAGTGTGGACCGTAGCACATTGTTTTTTATGGCCATATCACCACATTGTTTTCTACTGCTGGTTCACTGGGCTACCGTGGTTCGCACTGCTGGTTCACTGGGCTGCCGTGGTTCGCACTCCTCCGACCTGAGTAGTACTCCCTCCGTTCCTAAATATAACTCTTCGTAGATATTTCACTATGGACCACATACGGATGTATATAGATGCATTTTATGTGTAGATTCACTCATTTTTCTCCGTATGTGGTCCATAGTGAAATCTCTCCAAAGACTTATATTTAGGAACGGAGGGAGTAGTATAGTACTAGTATATACCGCATCATTCTTTGCTCCTTCTTACTACTCCAACATGTGGGAGAGCCAGCATCCGGGTCGACGTGTCATGCGCTAGATTAGAGCGCGGAACGGAAGGGGGGCATCACCCCGGTCGGAGCGCCAGTAATTCATGACTATAGTGAGTGGTCATATCACAAGTCTTTCCAGCAGTAACGCGCCATCAAATCGCACAGCCCCACTCGCTCACCCTCCTCGCCTCTCTGTCAAACCGCCTACCCGAAAACTGCCGCGCGTACTGCCCGGGAAAAGCCCCGCCCTCAACTTTTAACTACGCGAAAATAGTTCGAGCTTGTTCGTTCTATATAAATACAGTACTTACTGTATGTTTATTCACCCGTGGGGTTGTTCAATGAATGGAGGGGCGGGGACCACAAGTGAACAATACTGTAGTACTACTAGTAGTAAGTAGGAGTCGTACAGTAGTCACCTTAAATAGAGGGTTTCTTTTCTTTAATGCCACGTACACAAATTGAAACGCTTGTTGTGGAGAGAAAAAAGATAATCACTCCACTATATATGGACGCAGGGGCCTGAGCGCTTGCTTTACTAGGGTTGCTCTCTTCATTCTCTCATCCTCTCCAGATATAAACAAGACAGCGGTAGCGACATTTTCTCTCTGCTCACCGCTGGTCACAGATCTGGCCGGTGTGTGTAGAGGACTAAAAGGTGCATCGTTCACGCGGTCATCGCCGCCGAGGGAGGAAACCCACAGCTGCCGGAGGGGCCCGATCCTCTGCTCGTGCCGTTCTCTCTGACACAGCGCCGGCTCGGGAGGTCCTCCGACCCTTCTTCCTCCCTGCCGTATTGTCCGTAGATTCGACCTGCCGCCGCCGACATCCCGGCGACCCTCAGGTATAAGTTCTTCGAAAGCGGCCTTGCTCTACTGCCCCAGCTCCCCACGTGTCTGCATGTGCATCTTTTTCTACTCCCATCAGCTCTTCCAAAGCCACCTAAATTTTTTGTATTATTAGAGGTAAAGCTACTTCATGCATTCGAATCTAGGGCTTTGTTCAAACAACGAAGAAAGGGGGGAAAGTTGTAGCCTGAATCTAGGACTTGATTCAAAGAGGAAATAATATGGTGAAAGTAGTAGAGACCGGATACCCAACCGGTCTCTTGGTTGAAAAGGGAAATAATGGGGAAACGCAGTACAAACTGGATAAGGAATAGATCTATTATTGGTTGAAAAAAGATAGAAAGTGGCGGCTGGTGGACAAGTCAACAGAGTATGTCCAGGATTAGATTTGCTGCCATCACATAGTAAAAGGTCTCCAGGATTAGATTTGCTGCCCTCACATAGTAAAAGGTCTCAGGATTAGATTTGCTGCCCTCACATAGTAAAAGGTCTCAGGATTAGATTTGCTGCCCTCACATAGTA